>NW_027511142.1:0-27959 GCF_048772815.1 Callospermophilus lateralis | reverse complement strand
GATGATACTTGGTGGTAATCATCAGTTCACTAAGCCCACTTGGCTGCCCAATTTTTACTCTTCTAGGTTCAAGCGTTCGTTTCCAGAAACACTTTGAATTTTTAGGTTTCACTCTGTTTTCTGCTATATAGATAGATGTGTTTGAAACTCTAAATCAAACACGGTTTGTGCTAGCTCCGTGAAACTTGACAAAATAAAGTAGTTCTAAGTTCTATCTCTATGGTTTGTTTCCTCTTGAAGTACCCCATGCAGAAACTGGCGAAAAACACTTTCGTTTGAAAGGGGTTGCCATGCTTCCAAAAAACTACTAGTTTGCTGAAATCTCAGCAAACATTTTTTCACCAAATCTTGATGATACTTGGTGGTAATGATCAGTTCACTAATCCCACTTGGCTGCCCAACTTTCACTCTTCTAGGTTCAAGCGTTCGTTTCCAGTAACACTTTGAATTTTTAGGTTTCACTCTGTTTTCTGCTATATAGATAGATGTGTTTGAAACTCTAAATCAAACACGGTTTGTGCTAGCTCCTTGAAACTTGACCAAATGAAGTAGTTCTAAGTTCTATCTCTATGGTTTGTTTCCTCTTGAAGTACCCCATGCAGAGACTGGCGAAAAACACTTTCGTTTGAAAGGGGTTGCCAAGCTTCCAAAAAACTACTAGTTTGCTGAAATCTCAGCAACCATTTTTTCACCAAAACTTGATGATACTTGGTGGTAATGATCAGTTCACTAAGCCCACTTGGCTGCCCAAATTTCACTCTTCTAGGTTCAAGCGTTCGTTTCCAGTAACAGTTTGAATTTTTAGGTTTCACTCTGTTTTCTGCTATATAGATAGATGTGTTTGAAACTCTAAATCAAACACGGTTTGTGCTAGCTCCCTGAAACATGACAAAATGAAGTAGTTCTAAGTTCTATCTCTATGGTTTGTTTCCTCTTGAAGTACCCCATGCAGAGACTGGCAAAGAACACTTTCGTTTGAAAGGGGTTGCCAAGCTTCCAAAAAACTACTAGTTTGCTGAAATCTCAGGAACCATTTTTTCACCAAATCTTGATGATACTTGGTGGTAATGATCAGTTCACTAAGCCCACTTGGCTGCCCAATTTTCACTCTTCTAGGTTCAAGCGTTCGTTTCCAGTAACACTTTGAATTTTTGGGTTTCACTCTGTTTTCTGCTATATAGATAGATGTGTTTGAAACTCTAAATCAAACACGGTTTGTGCTAGCTCCTTGAAACTTGACAAAATGAAGTAGTTCTAAGTTCTATCTCTATGGTTTGTTTCCTCTTGAAGTACCCCATGCAGAAACTGGCGAATAACACTTTCGTTTGAAAGGGGTTGCCATGCTTCCAAAAAACTACTAGTTTGCTGAAATCTCAGCAAACATTTTTTCACCAAATCTTGATGATACTTGGTGGTAATGATCAGTTCACTAATCCCACTTGGCTGCCCAACTTTCACTCTTCTAGGTTCAAGCGTTCGTTTCCAGTAACAGTTTGAATTTTTAGGTTTCACTCTGTTTTCTGCTATATAGATAGATGTGTTTGAAACTCTAAATCAAACACGGTTTGTGCTAGCTCCGTGAAACTTGACAAAAGGAAGTAGTTCTAAGTTCTATCTCTATGGTTTGTTTCCTCTTAAAGTACCCCATGCAGAGACTGACGAAGAACACTTTCGTTTGAAAGGGGTTGCCAAGCTTCCAAAAAACTACTCGTTTGCTGAAATCTCAGCAAACATTTTTTCACCAAATCTTGATGATACTTGGTGGTAATCATCAGTTCACTAAGCCCACTTGGCTGCCCAACTTTCACTCTTCTAGGTTCAAGCGTTCGTTTCCAGTAACAGTTTGAATTTTTAGTTTTCACTCTGTTTTCTGCTATATAGATAGATGTGTTTGAAACTCTAAATCAAACACGGTTTGTGCTAGCTCCCTGAAACTTGACAAAATGAAGTAGTTCTAAGTTCTATCTCTATGGTTTGTTTCCTCCTGAAGTACCCCATGCAGAGACTGGCGAAAAATACTTTCGTTTTAAAGGGGTTGCCAAGCTTCCAAAAAACTACTAGTTTGCTGAAATCTCAGCAAACATTTTTTCACCAAATCTTGATGATACTTGGTGGTAATCATCAGTTCACTAAGCCCACTTGGCTGCCCAATTTTTACTCTTCTAGGTTCAAGCGTTCGTTTCCAGAAACACTTTGAATTTTTAGGTTTCACTCTGTTTTCTGCTATATAGATAGATGTGTTTGAAACTCTAAATCAAACACGGTTTGTGCTAGCTCCTTGAAACTTGACAAAATAAAGTAGTTCTAAGTTCTATCTTTATGGTTTGTTTCCTCTTGAAGTACCCCATGCAGATACTGGCGAAAAACACTTTCGTTTGAAAGGGGTTGCCATGCTTCCAAAAAACTACTAGTTTGCTGAAATCTCAGCAAACATTTTTTTCACCAAATCTTGATGATACTTGGTGGTAATGATCAGTTCACTAATCCCACTTGGCTGCCCAACTTTCACTCTTCTAGGTTCAAGCGTTCGTTTCCAGTAACACTTTGAATTTTTAGGTTTCACTCTGTTTTCTGCTATATAGATAGATGTGTTTGAAACTCTAAATCAAACACGGTTTGTGCTAGCTCCTTGAAACTTGACCAAATGAAGTAGTTCTAAGTTCTATCTCTATGGTTTGTTTCCTCTTGAAGTACCCCATGCAGAGACTGGCGAAAAACACTTTCGTTTGAAAGGGGTTGCCAAGCTTCCAAAAAACTACTAGTTTGCTGAAATCTCAGCAACCATTTTTTCACCAAAACTTGATGATACTTGGTGGTAATGATCAGTTCACTAAGCCCACTTGGCTGCCCAACTTTCACTCTTCTAGGTTCAAGCGTTCGTTTCCAGTAACAGTTTGAATTTTTAGGTTTCACTCTGTTTTCTGCTATATAGATAGATGTGTTTGAAACTCTAAATCAAACACGGTTTGTGCTAGCTCCGTGAAACTTGACAAAATGAAGTAGTTCTAAGTTCTATCTCTATGGTTTGTTTCCTCTTGAAGTACCCCATGCAGAGACTGGCGAAGAACACTTTCGTTTGAAAGGGGTTGCCAAGCTTCCAAAAAACTACTCGTTTGCTGAAATCTCAGCAAACATATTTTCACCAAATCTTGATGATACTTGGTGGTAATGATCAGTTCAATAAGCCCACTTGGCTGCCCAATTTTCACTCTTCTAGGTTCCAGCGTTCGTTTCCAGTAACACTTTGAATTTTTGGGTTTCACTCTGTTTTCTGCTATATAGATAGATGTGTTTGAAACTCTAAATCAAACACGGTTTGTGCTAGCTCCTTGAAACTTGACCAAATGAAGTAGTTCTAAGTTCTATCTCTATGGTTTGTTTCCTCTTGAAGTACCCCATGCAGAAACTGGCGAATAACACTTTCGTTTGAAAGGGGTTGCCATGCTTCCAAAAAACTACTAGTTTGCTGAAATCTCAGCAAACATTTTTTCACCAAATCTTGATGATACTTGGTGGTAATGATCAGTTCACTAATCCCACTTGGCTGCCCAACTTTCACTCTTCTAGGTTCAAGCGTTCGTTTCCAGTAACAGTTTGAATTTTTAGGTTTCACTCTGTTTTCTGCTATATAGATAGATGTGTTTGAAACTCTAAATCAAACACGGTTTGTGCTAGCTCCGTGAAACTTGACAAAAGGAAGTAGTTCTAAGTTCTATCTCTATGGTTTGTTTCCTCTTAAAGTACCCCATGCAGAGACTGGCGAAGAACACTTTCGTTTGAAAGGGGTTGCCAAGCTTCCAAAAAACTACTCGTTTGCTGAAATCTCAGCAAACATTTTTTCACCAAATCTTGATGATACTTGGTGGTAATCATCAGTTCACTAAGCCCAATTGGCTGCCCAATTTTTACTCTTCTAGGTTCAAGCGTTCGGTTCCAGAAACAATTTGAATTTTTAGGTTTCACTCTGTTTTCTGCTATATAGATAGATGTGTTTGAAACTCTAAATCAAACACGGTTTGTGCTAGCTCCTTGAAACTTGACAAAATAAAGTAGTTCTAAGTTCTATCTCTATGGTTTGTTTCCTCTTGAAGTACCCCATGCAGAAACTGGCGAAAAACACTTTCGTTTGAAAGGGGTTGCCATGCTTCCAAAAAACTACTAGTTTGCTGAAATCTCAGCAAACATTTTTTCACCAAATCTTGATGATACTTGGTGGTAATGATCAGTTCACTAATCCCACTTGGCTGTCCAACTTTCACTCTTCTAGGTTCAAGCGTTCGTTTCCAGTAACACTTTGAATTTTTAGGTTTCACTCTGTTTTCTGCTATATAGATAGATGTGTTTGAAACTCTAAATCAAACACGGTTTGTGCTAGCTCCTTGAAACTTGACCAAATGAAGTAGTTCTAAGTTCTATCTCTATGGTTTGTTTCCTCTTGAAGTACCCCATGCAGAGACTGGCGAAAAACACTTTTGTTTGAAAGGGGTTGCCAAGCTTCCAAAAAACTACTAGTTTGCTGAAATCTCAGCAACCATTTTTTCACCAAAACATGGTGATACTTGGTGGTAATGATCAGTTCACTAAGCCCACTTGGCTGCCCAACTTTCACTCTTCTAGGTTCAAGCGTTCGTTTCTAGTAACAGTTTGAATTTTTAGGTTTCACTCTGTTTTCTGCTATATAGATAGATGTGTTTGAAACTCTAAATCAAACACGGTTTGGGCTAGCTCCCTGAAACATGACAAAATGAAGTAGTTCTAAGTTCTATCTCTATGGTTTGTTTCCTCTTGAAGTACCCCATGCAGAGACTGGCAAAGAACACTTTCGTTTGAAAGGGGTTGCCAAGCTTCCAAAAAACTACTAGTTTGCTGAAATCTCAGCAACCATTTTTTCACCAAATCTTGATGATACTTGGTGGTAATGATCAGTTCACTAAGCCCACTTGGCTGCCCAATTTTCACTCTTCTAGGTTCAAGCGTTCGTTTCCAGTAACACTTTGAATTTTTAGGTTTCACTCTGTTTTCTGCTATATAGATAGATGTGTTTGAAACTCTAAATCAAACACGGTTTGTGCTAGCTCCTTGAAACTTGACAAAATGAAGTAGTTCTAAGTTCTATCTCTATGGTTTGTTTCCTCTTGAAGTACCCCATGCAGAAACTGGCGAAAAACACTTTCGTTTGAAAGGGGTTGCCATGCTTCCAAAAAACTACTAGTTTGCTGAAATCTCAGCAAACATTTTTTCACCAAATCTTGATGATACTTGGTGGTAATGATCAGTTCACTAATCCCACTTGGCTGCCCAACTTTCACTCTTCTAGGTTAAAGCGTTCGTTTCCAGTAACAGTTTGAATTTTTAGGTTTCACTCTGTTTTCTGCTATATAGATAGATGTCTTTGAAACTCTAAATCAAACACGGTTTGTGCTAGCTCCGTGAAACTTGACAAAATGAAGTAGTTCTAAGTTCTATCTCTATGGTTTGTTTCCTCTTGAAGTACCCCATGCAGAGACTGGCGAAGAACACTTTCGATTGAAAGGGGTTGCCAAGCTTCCAAAAAACTACTAGTTTGCTGAAATCTCAGCAAACATTTTTTCACCAAATCTTGATGATACTTGGTGGTAATGATCAGTTCACTAATCCCACTTGGCTGCCCAACTTTCAATCTTCTAGGTTCAAGCGTTCGTTTCCAGTAACAGTTTGAAGGTTTCACTCTGTTTTCTGCTATATAGATAGATGTGTTTGAAACTCTAAATCAAACACGGTTTGTGCTAGCTCCGTGAAACTTGACAAAATGAAGTAGTTCTATCTTCTATCTCTATGGTTTGTTTCCTCTTGAAGTACCCCATGCAGAGACTGGCAAAGAACACTTTCGTTTGAAAGGGGTTGCCAAGCTTCCAAAAAACTACTAGTTTGCTGATATCTCAGCAACCATTTTTTCACCAAATCTTGATGATACTTGGTGGTAATGATCAGTTCACTAAGCCCACTTGGCTGCCCAATTTTCACTCTTCTAGGTTCAAGCGTTCGTTTCCAGTAACACTTTGAATTTTTAGGTTTCACTCTGTTTTCTGCTATATAGATAGATGTGTTTGAAACTCTAAATCAAACACGGTTTGTGCTAGCTCCTTGAATGAAACTTGACCAAATGAAGTAGTTCTAAGTTCTATCTCTATGGTTTGTTTCCTCCTGAAGTACCCCATGCAGAGACTGGCGAAAAACACTTTCGTTTGAAAGGGGTTGCCATGCTTCCAAAAAACTACTAGTTTGCTGAAATCTCAGCAAACATTTTTTCACCAAATCTTGATGATACTTGGTGGTAATGATCAGTTCACTAATCCCACTTGGCTGCCCAACTTTCACTCTTCTAGGTTCAAGCGTTCGTTTCCAGTAACACTTTGAATTTTTAGGTTTCACTCTGTTTTCTGCTATATAGATAGATGTGTTTGAAACTCTAAATCAAACACGGTTTGTGCTAGCTCCTTGAAACTTGACCAAATGAAGTAGTTCTAAGTTCTATCTCTATGGTTTGTTTCCTCTTGAAGTACCCCATGCAGAGACTGGCGAAAAACACTTTCGTTTGAAAGGGGTTGCCAAGCTTCCAAAAAACTACTAGTTTGCTGAAATCTCAGCAACCATTTTTTCACCAAAACTTGATGATACTTGGTGGTAATGATCAGTTCACTAAGCCCACTTGGCTGCCCAAATTTCACTCTTCTAGGTTCAAGCGTTCGTTTCCAGTAACAGTTTGAATTTTTAGGTTTCACTCTGTTTTCTGCTATATAGATAGATGTGTTTGAAACTCTAAATCAAACACGGTTTGTGCTAGCTCCCTGAAACATGACAAAATGAAGTAGTTCTAAGTTCTATCTCTATGGTTTGTTTCCTCTTTGAAGTACCCCATGCAGAGACTGGCAAAGAACACTTTCGTTTGAAAGGGGTTGCCAAGCTTCCAAAAAACTACTAGTTTGCTGAAATCTCAGGAACCATTTTTTCACCAAATCTTGATGATACTTGGTGGTAATGATCAGTTCACTAAGCCCACTTGGCTGCCCAATTTTCACTCTTCTAGGTTCAAGCGTTCGTTTCCAGTAACACTTTGAATTTTTGGGTTTCACTCTGTTTTCTGCTATATAGATAGATGTGTTTGAAACTCTAAATCAAACACGGTTTGTGCTAGCTCCTTGAAACTTGACAAAATGAAGTAGTTCTAAGTTCTATCTCTATGGTTTGTTTCCTCTTGAAGTACCCCATGCAGAAACTGGCGAATAACACTTTCGTTTGAAAGGGGTTGCCATGCTTCCAAAAAACTACTAGTTTGCTGAAATCTCAGCAAACATTTTTTCACCAAATCTTGATGATACTTGGTGGTAATGATCAGTTCACTAATCCCACTTGGCTGCCCAACTTTCACTCTTCTAGGTTCAAGCGTTCGTTTCCAGTAACAGTTTGAATTTTTAGGTTTCACTCTGTTTTCTGCTATATAGATAGATGTGTTTGAAACTCTAAATCAAACACGGTTTGGGCTAGCTCCGTGAAACTTGACAAAAGGAAGTAGTTCTAAGTTCTATCTCTATGGTTTGTTTCCTCTTAAAGTACCCCATGCAGAGACTGACGAAGAACACTTTCGTTTGAAAGGGGTTGCCAAGCTTCCAAAAAAACTACTCGTTTGCTGAAATCTCAGCAAACATTTTTTCACCAAATCTTGATGATACTTGGTGGTAATCATCAGTTCACTAAGCCCACTTGGCTGCCCAACTTTCACTCTTCTAGGTTCAAGCGTTCGTTTCCAGTAACAGTTTGAATTTTTAGTTTTCACTCTGTTTTCTGCTATATAGATAGATGTGTTTGAAACTCTAAATCAAACACGGTTTGTGCTAGCTCCCTGAAACTTGACAAAATGAAGTAGTTCTAAGTTCTATCTCTATGGTTTGTTTCCTCCTGAAGTACCCCATGCAGAGACTGGCGAAAAATACTTTCGTTTTAAAGGGGTTGCCAAGCTTCCAAAAAACTACTAGTTTGCTGAAATCTCAGCAAACATTTTTTCACCAAATCTTGATGATACTTGGTGGTAATCATCAGTTCACTAAGCCCACTTGGCTGCCCAATTTTTACTCTTCTAGGTTCAAGCGTTCGTTTCCAGAAACACTTTGAATTTTTATGTTTCACTCTGTTTTCTGCTATATAGATAGATGTGTTTGAAACTCTAAATCAAACACGGTTTGTGCTAGCTCCTTGAAACTTGACAAAATAAAGTAGTTCTAAGTTCTATCTTTATGGTTTGTTTCCTCTTGAAGTACCCCATGCAGATACTGGCGAAAAACACTTTCGTTTGAAAGGGGTTGCCATGCTTCCAAAAAACTACTAGTTTTGCTGAAATCTCAGCAAACATTTTTTCACCAAATCTTGATGATACTTGGTGGTAATGATCAGTTCACTAATCCCACTTGGCTGCCCAACTTTCACTCTTCTAGGTTCAAGCGTTCGTTTCCAGTAACACTTTGAATTTTTAGGTTTCACTCTGTTTTCTGCTATATAGATAGATGTGTTTGAAACTCTAAATCAAACACGGTTTGTGCTAGCTCCTTGAAACTTGACCAAATGAAGTAGTTCTAAGTTCTATCTCTATGGTTTGTTTCCTCTTGAAGTACCCCATGCAGAGACTGGCGAAAAACACTTTCGTTTGAAAGGGGTTGCCAAGCTTCCAAAAACTACTAGTTTGCTGAAATCTCAGCAACCATTTTTTCACCAAAACTTGATGATACTTGGTGGTAATGATCAGTTCACTAAGCCCACTTGGCTGCCCAACTTTCACTCTTCTAGGTTCAAGCGTTCGTTTCCAGTAACAGTTTGAATTTTTAGGTTTCACTCTGTTTTCTGCTATATAGATAGATGTGTTTGAAACTCTAAATCAAACACGGTTTGTGCTAGCTCCGTGAAACTTGACAAAATGAAGTAGTTCTAAGTTCTATCTCTATGGTTTGTTTCCTCTTGAAGTACCCCATGCAGAGACTGGCGAAGAACACTTTCGTTTGAAAGGGGTTGCCAAGCTTCCAAAAAACTACTCGTTTGCTGAAATCTCAGCAAACATTTTTTCACCAAATCTTGATGATACTTGGTGGTAATGATCAGTTCAATAAGCCCACTTGGCTGCCCAATTTTCACTCTTCTAGGTTCAAGCGTTCGTTTCCAGTAACACTTTGAATTTTTGGGTTTCACTCTGTTTTCTGCTATATAGATAGATGTGTTTGAAACTCTAAATCAAACACGGTTTGTGCTAGCTCCTTGAAACTTGACCAAATGAAGTAGTTCTAAGTTCTATCTCTATGGTTTGTTTCCTCTTGAAGTACCCCATGCAGAAACTGGCGAATAACACTTTCGTTTGAAAGGGGTTGCCATGCTTCCAAAAAACTACTAGTTTGCTGAAATCTCGGCAAACATTTTTTCACCAAATCTTGATGATACTTGGTGGTAATGATCAGTTCACTAATCCCACTTGGCTGCCCAACTTTCACTCTTCTAGGTTCAAGCGTTCGTTTCCAGTAACAGTTTGAATTTTAGGTTTCACTCTGTTTTCTGCTATATAGATAGATGTGTTTGAAACTCTAAATCAAACACGGTTTGTGCTAGCTCCGTGAAACTTGACAAAAGGAAGTAGTTCTAAGTTCCATCTCTATGGTTTGTTTCCTCTTAAAGTACCCCATGCAGAGACTGGCGAAGAACACTTTCGTTTGAAAGGGGTTGCCAAGCTTCCAAAAAACTACTAGTTTGCTGAAATCTCAGCAACCATTTTTTCACCAAATCTTGATGATACTTGGTGGTAATGATCAGTTCACTAAGCCCACTTGGCTGCCCAATTTTCACTCTTCTAGGTTCAAGCGTTCGTTTCCAGTAACACTTTGAATTTTTAGGTTTCACTCTGTTTTCTGCTATATAGATAGATGTGTTTGAAACTCTAAATCAAACACGGTTTGTGCTAGCTCCTTGAAACTTGACAAAATGAAGTAGTTCTAAGTTCTATCTCTATGGTTTGTTTCCTCTTGAAGTACCCCATGCAGAAACTGGCGAAAAACACTTTCGTTTGAAAGGGGTTGCCATGCTTCCAAAAAACTACTAGTTTGCTGAAATCTCAGCAAACATTTTTTCACCAAATCTTGATGATACTTGGTGGTAATGATCAGTTCACTAATCCCACTTGGCTGCCCAACTTTCACTCTTCTAGGTTAAAGCGTTCGTTTCCAGTAACAGTTTGAATTTTTAGGTTTCACTCTGTTTTCTGCTATATAGATAGATGTCTTTGAAACTCTAAATCAAACACGGTTTGTGCTAGCTCCGTGAAACTTGACAAAAGGAAGTAGTTCTAAGTTCTATCTCTATGGTTTGTTTCCTCTTGAAGTACCCCATGCAGAGACTGGCGAAGAACACTTTCGTTTGAAATGGGTTGCCAAGCTTCCAAAAAACTACTAGTTTGCTGAAATCTCAGCAAACATTTTTTCACCAAATCTTGATGATACTTGGTGGTAATGATCAGTTCACTAATCCCACTTGGCTGCCCAACTTTCAATCTTCTAGGTTCAAGCGTTCGTTTCCAGTAACAGTTTGAATTTTTAGGTTTCACTCTGTTTTCTGCTATATACATAGATGTGTTTGAAACTCTAAATCAAACACGGTTTGTGCTAGCTCCGTGAAACTTGACAAAATGAAGTAGTTCTATCTTCTATCTCTATGGTTTGTTTCCTCTTGAAGTACCCATGCAGAGACTGGCAAAGAACACTTTCGTTTGAAAGGGGTTGCCAAGCTTCCAAAAAACTACTAGTTTGCTGATATCTCAGCAACCATTTTTTCACCAAATCTTGATGATACTTGGTGGTAATGATCAGTTCACTAAGCCCACTTGGCTGCCCAATTTTCACTCTTCTAGGTTCAAGCGTTCGTTTCCAGTAACACTTTGAATTTTTAGGTTTCACTCTGTTTTCTGCTATATAGATAGATGTGTTTGAAACTCTAAATCAAACACGGTTTGTGCTAGCTCCTTGAAACTTGACCAAATGAAGTAGTTCTAAGTTCTATCTCTATGGTTTGTTTCCTCCTGAAGTACCCCATGCAGAGACTGGCGAAAAACACTTTCGTTTGAAAGGGGTTGCCAAGCTTCCAAAAAACTACTAGTTTGCTGAAATCTCAGCAAACATTTTTTCACCAAATCTTGATGATACTTGGTGGTAATGATCAGTTCACTAATCCCACTTGGCTGCCCAACTTTCAATCTTCTAGGTTCAAGCGTTCGTTTCCAGTAACAGTTTGAATTTTTAGGTTTCACTCTGTTTTCTGCTATATAGATAGATGTGTTTGAAACTCTAAATCAAACACGGTTTGTGCTAGCTCCGTGAAACTTGACAAAATGAAGTAGTTCTATCTTCTATCTCTATGGTTTGTTTCCTCTTGAAGTACCCCATGCAGAGACTGGCAAAGAACACTTTCGTTTGAAAGGGGTTGCCAAGCTTCCAAAAAACTACTAGTTTGCTGATATCTCAGCAACCATTTTTTCACCAAATCTTGATGATACTTGGTGGTAATGATCAGTTCACTAAGCCCACTTGGCTGCCCAATTTTCACTCTTCTAGGTTCAAGCGTTCGTTTCCAGTAACACTTTGAATTTTTAGGTTTCACTCTGTTTTCTGCTATATAGATAGATGTGTTTGAAACTCTAAATCAAACACGGTTTGTGCTAGCTCCTTGAAACTTGACCAAATGAAGTAGTTCTAAGTTCTATCTCTATGGTTTGTTTCCTCCTGAAGTACCCCATGCAGAGACTGGCGAAAAACACTTTCGTTGAAAGGGGTTGCCATGCTTCCAAAAAACTACTAGTTTGCTGAAATCTCAGCAAACATTTTTTCACCAAATCTTGATGATACTTGGTGGTAATGATCAGTTCACTAATCCCACTTGGCTGCCCAACTTTCACTCTTCTAGGTTCAAGCGTTCGTTTCCAGTAACACTTTGAATTTTTAGGTTTCACTCTGTTTTCTGCTATATAGATAGATGTGTTTGAAACTCTAAATCAAAACACGGTTTGTGCTAGCTCCTTGAAACTTGACCAAATGAAGTAGTTCTAAGTTCTATCTCTATGGTTTGTTTCCTCTTGAAGTACCCATGCAGAGACTGGCGAAAAACACTTTCGTTTGAAAGGGGTTGCCAAGCTTCCAAAAAACTACTAGTTTGCTGAAATCTCAGCAACCATTTTTTCACCAAAACTTGATGATACTTGGTGGTAATGATCAGTTCACTAAGCCCACTTGGCTGCCCAAATTTCACTCTTCTAGGTTCAAGCGTTCGTTTCCAGTAACAGTTTGAATTTTTAGGTTTCACTCTGTTTTCTGCTATATAGATAGATGTGTTTGAAACTCTAAATCAAACACGGTTTGTGCTAGCTCCCTGAAACATGACAAAATGAAGTAGTTCTAAGTTCTATCTCTATGGTTTGTTTCCTCTTGAAGTACCCCATGCAGAGACTGGCAAAGAACACTTTCGTTTGAAAGGGGTTGCCAAGCTTCCAAAAAACTACTACTTTGCTGAAATCTCAGGAACCATTTTTTCACCAAATCTTGATGATACTTGGTGGTAATGATCAGTTCACTAAGCCCACTTGGCTGCCCAATTTTCACTCTTCTAGGTTCAAGCGTTCGTTTCCAGTAACACTTTGAATTTTTGGGTTTCACTCTGTTTTCTGCTATATAGATAGATGTGTTTGAAACTCTAAATCAAACACGGTTTGTGCTAGCTCCTTGAAACTTGACAAAATGAAGTAGTTCTAAGTTCTATCTCTATGGTTTGTTTCCTCTTGAAGTACCCCATGCAGAAACTGGCGAATAACACTTTCGTTTGAAAGGGGTTGCCATGCTTCCAAAAAACTACTAGTTTGCTGAAATCTCAGCAAACATTTTTTCACCAAATCTTGATGATACTTGGTGGTAATGATCAGTTCACTAATCCCACTTGGCTGCCCAACTTTCACTCTTCTAGGTTCAAGCGTTCGTTTCCAGTAACAGTTTGAATTTTTAGGTTTCACTCTGTTTTCTGCTATATAGATAGATGTGTTTGAAACTCTAAATCAAACACGGTTTGTGCTAGCTCCGTGAAACTTGACAAAAGGAAGTAGTTCTAAGTTCTATCTCTATGGTTTGTTTCCTCTTAAAGTACCCCATGCAGAGACTGACGAAGAACACTTTCGTTTGAAAGGGGTTGCCAAGCTTCCAAAAAACTACTCGTTTGCTGAAATCTCAGCAAACATTTTTTCACCAAATCTTGATGATACTTGGTGGTATTCATCAGTTCACTAAGCCCACTTGGCTGCCCAACTTTCACTCTTCTAGGTTCAAGCGTTCGTTTCCAGTAACAGTTTGAATTTTTAGTTTTCACTCTGTTTTCTGCTATATAGATAGATGTGTTTGAAACTCTAAATCAAACACGGTTTGTGCTAGCTCCCTGAAACTTGACAAAATGAAGTAGTTCTAAGTTCTATCTCTATGGTTTGTTTCCTCCTGAAGTACCCCATGCAGAGACTGGCGAAAATACTTTCGTTTTAAAGGGGTTGCCAAGCTTCCAAAAAACTACTAGTTTGCTGAAATCTCAGCAAACATTTTTTCACCAAATCTTGATGATACTTGGTGGTAATCATCAGTTCACTAAGCCCACTTGGCTGCCCAATTTTTACTCTTCTAGGTTCAAGCGTTCGTTTCCAGAAACACTTTGAATTTTTAGGTTTCACTCTGTTTTCTGCTATATAGATAGATGTGTTTGAAACTCTAAATCAAACACGGTTTGTGCTAGCTCCTTGAAACTTGACAAAATAAAGTAGTTCTAAGTTCTATCTTTATGGTTTGTTTCCTCTTGAAGTACCCCATGCAGATACTGGCGAAAAACACTTTCGTTTGAAAGGGGTTGCCATGCTTCCAAAAAACTACTAGTTTGCTGAAATCTCAGCAAACATTTTTTCACCAAATCTTGATGATACTTGGTGGTAATGATCAGTTCACTAATCCCACTTGGCTGCCCAACTTTCACTCTTCTAGGTTCAAGCGTTCGTTTCCAGTAACACTTTGAATTTTTAGGTTTCACTCTGTTTTCTGCTATATAGATAGATGTGTTTGAAACTCTAAATCAAACACGGTTTGTGCTAGCTCCTTGAACTTGACCAAATGAAGTAGTTCTAAGTTCTATCTCTATGGTTTGTTTCCTCTTGAAGTACCCCATGCAGAGACTGGCGAAAAACACTTTCGTTTGAAAGGGGTTGCCAAAGCTTCCAAAAAACTACTAGTTTGCTGAAATCTCAGCAACCATTTTTTCACCAAAACTTGATGATACTTGGTGGTAATGATCAGTTCACTAAGCCCACTTGGCTGCCCAACTTTCACTCTTCTAGGTTCAAGCGTTCGTCTCCAGTAACAGTTTGAATTTTTAGGTTTCACTCTGTTTTCTGCTATATAGATAGATGTGTTTGAAACTCTAAATCAACACGGTTTGTGCTAGCTCCGTGAAACTTGACAAAATGAAGTAGTTCTAAGTTCTATCTCTATGGTTTGTTTCCTCTTGAAGTACCCCATGCAGAGACTGGCGAAGAACACTTTCGTTTGAAAGGGGTTGCCAAGCTTCCAAAAAACTACTCGTTTGCTGAAATCTCAGCAAACATTTTTTCACCAAATCTTGATGATACTTGGTGGTAATGATCAGTTCAATAAGCCCACTTGGCTGCCCAATTTTCACTCTTCTAGGTTCAAGCGTTCGTTTCCAGTAACACTTTGAATTTTTGGGTTTCACTCTGTTTTCTGCTATATAGATAGATGTGTTTGAAACTCTAAATCAAACACGGTTTGTGCTAGCTCCTTGAAACTTGACCAAATGAAGTAGTTCTAAGTTCTATCTCTATGGTTTGTTTCCTCTTGAAGTACCCCATGCAGAAACTGGCGAATAACACTTTCGTTTGAAAGGGGTTGCCATGCTTCCAAAAAACTACTAGTTTGCTGAAATCTCGGCAAACATTTTTCACCAAATCTTGATGATACTTGGTGGTAATGATCAGTTCACTAATCCCACTTGGCTGCCCAACTTTCACTCTTCTAGGTTCAAGCGTTCGTTTCCAGTAACAGTTTGAATTTTTAGGTTTCACTCTGTTTTCTGCTATATAGATAGATGTGTTTGAAACTCTAAATCAAACACGGTTTGTGCTAGCTCCGTGAAACTTGACAAAAGGAAGTAGTTCTAAGTTCTATCTCTATGGTTTGTTTCCTCTTAAAGTACCCCATGCAGAGACTGGCGAAGAACACTTTCGTTTGAAAGGGGTTGCCAAGCTTCCAAAAAACTACTCGTTTGCTGAAATCTCAGCAAACATTTTTTCACCAAATCTTGATGATACTTGGTGGTAATCATCAGTTCACTAAGCCCAATTGGCTGCCCAATTTTTACTCTTCTAGGTTCAAGCGTTCGGTTCCAGAAACAATTTGAATTTTTAGGTTTCACTCTGTTTTCTGCTATATAGATAGATGTGTTTGAAACTCTAAATCAAACACGGTTTGTGCTAGCTCCTTGAAACTTGACAAAATAAAGTAGTTCTAAGTTCTATCTCTATGGTTTGTTTCCTCTTGAAGTACCCCATGCAGAAACTGGCGAAAAACACTTTCGTTGAAAGGGGTTGCCATGCTTCCAAAAAACTACTAGTTTGCTGAAATCTCAGCAAACATTTTTTCACCAAATCTTGATGATACTTGGTGGTAATGATCAGTTCACTAATCCCACTTGGCTGCCCAACTTTCACTCTTCTAGGTTCAAGCGTTCGTTTCCAGTAACACTTTGAATTTTTAGGTTTCACTCTGTTTTCTGCTATATAGATAGATGTGTTTGAAACTCTAAATCAAACACGGTTTGTGCTAGCTCCTTGAAACTTGACCAAATGAAGTAGTTCTAAGTTCTATCTCTATGGTTTGTTTCCTCTTGAAGTACCCCATGCAGAGACTGGCGAAAAACACTTTTGTTTGAAAGGGGTTGCCAAGCTTCCAAAAAACTACTAGTTTGCTGAAATCTCAGCAACCATTTTTTCACCAAAACATGATGATACTTGGTGGTAATGATCAGTTCACTAAGCCCACTTGGCTGCCCAACTTTCACTCTTCTAGGTTCAAGCGTTCGTTTCCAGTAACAGTTTGAATTTTTAGGTTTCACTCTGTTTTCTGCTATATAGATAGATGTGTTTGAAACTCTAAATCAAACACGGTTTGGGCTAGCTCCCTGAAACATGACAAAATGAAGTAGTTCTAAGTTCTATCTCTATGGTTTGTTTTTTTCTTGAAGTACCCCATGCAGAGACTGGCAAAGAACACTTTCGTTTGAAAGGGGTTGCCAAGCTTCCAAAAAACTACTAGTTTGCTGATATCTCAGCAACCATTTTTTCACCAAATCTTGATGATACTTGGTGGTAATGATCAGTTCACTAAGCCCACTTGGCTGCCCAATTTTCACTCTTCTAGGTTCAAGCGTTCGTTTCCAGTAACACTTTGAATTTTTAGGTTTCACTCTGTTTTCTGCTATATAGATAGATGTGTTTGAAACTCTAAATCAAACACGGTTTGTGCTAGCTCCTTGAAACTTGACAAAATGAAGTAGTTCTAAGTTCTATCTCTATGGTTTGTTTCCTCTTGAAGTACCCCATGCAGAAACTGGCGAAAAACACTTTCGTTTGAAAGGGGTTGCCATGCTTCCAAAAAACTACTAGTTTGCTGAAATCTCAGCAAACATTTTTTCACCAAATCTTGATGATACTTGGTGGTAATGATCAGTTCACTAATCCCACTTGGCTGCCCAACTTTCACTCTTCTAGGTTAAAGCGTTCGTTTCCAGTAACAGTTTGAATTTTTAGGTTTCACTCTGTTTTCTGCTATATAGATAGATGTCTTTGAAACTCTAAATCAAACACGGTTTGTGCTAGCTCCGTGAAACTTGACAAAATGAAGTAGTTCTAAGTTCTATCTCTATGGTTTGTTTTCCTCTTGAAGTACCCCATGCAGAGACTGGCGAAGAACACTTTCGTTTGAAAGGGGTTGCCAAGCTTCCAAAAAACTACTAGTTTGCTGAAATATCAGCAAACATTTTTTCACCAAATCTTGATGATACTTGGTGGTAATGATCAGTTCACTAATCCCACTTGGCTGCCCAACTTTCAATCTTCTAGGTTCAAGCGTTCGTTTCCAGTAACAGTTTGAATTTTTAGGTTTCACTCTGTTTTCTGCTATATAGATAGATGTGTTTGAAACTCTAAATCAAACACGTTTTGTGCTAGCTCCGTGAAACTTGACAAAATGAAGTAGTTCTATCTTCTATCTCTATGGTTTGTTTCCTCTTGAAGTACCCCATGCAGAGACTGGCAAAGAACACTTTCGTTTGAAAGGGGTTGCCAAGCTTCCAAAAAACTACTAGTTTGCTGGTATCTCAGCAACCATTTTTTCACCAAATCTTGATGATACTTGGTGGTAATGATCAGTTCACTAAGCCCACTTGGCTGCCCAATTTTCACTCTTCTAGGTTCAAGCGTTCGTTTCCAGTAACACTTTGAATTTTTAGGTTTCACTCTGTTTTCTGCTATATAGATAGATGTGTTTGAAACTCTAAATCAAACACGGTTTGTGCTAGCTCCTTGACACTTGACGAAATGAAGTAGTTCTAAGTTCTATCTCTATGGTTTGTTTCCTCCTGAAGTACCCCATGCAGAGACTGGCGAAAAACACTTTCGTTTTAAAGGGGTTGCCAAGCTTCCAAAAAACTACTAGTTTGCTGAAATCTCAGCAAACATTTTTTCACCAAATCTTGATGATACTTGGTGGTAATGATCAGTTCACTAATCCCACTTGGCTGCCGAACTTTCAATCTTCTAGGTTCAAGCATTCGTTTCCAGTAACAGTTTGAATTTTTAGGTTTCACTCTGTTTTCTGCTATATAGATAGATGTCTTGGAAACTCTAAATCAAACACGGTTTGTGCTAGCTCCGTGAAACTTGACATAATGAAGTAGTTCTAAGTTCTATCTCTATGGTTTGTTTCCTCTTGAAGTACCCCATGCAGAGACTGGCTAAGAACACTTTCATTTGAAAGTGGTTGCCAAGCTTCCAAAAAACTACTCGTTTGCTGAAATCTCAGCAAACATTTTTTCACCAAATCTTGATGATACTTGGTGGTAATGATCAGTTCACTAACCCCACTTGGCTGCCCAATTTTCACTCTTCTAGGTTCAAGCGTTCGTTTCCAGTAACACTTGAATTTTTAGGTTTCACTCTGTTTTCTGCTATATAGATAGATGTGTTTGAAACTCTAAATCAAACACGGTTTGTGCTAGCTCCTTGAAACTTGACCAAATGAAGTAGTTCTAAGTTCTATCTCTATGGTTGGTTTCCTCTTGAAGTACCCCATGCAGAGACTGGCGAAAAACACTTTCGTTTGAAAGGTTGCCAAGCTTCCAAAAAACTACTAGTTTGCTGAAATCTCAGCAACCATTTTTTCACCAAAACTTGATGATACTTGGTGGTAATGATCAGTTCACTAAGCCCACTTGGCTGCCCAATTTTTACTCTTCTAGGTTCAAGCGTTCGTTTCCAGTAACACTTTGAAATTTTAGGTTTCACTCTGTTTTCTGCTATATAGATAGATGTCTTTGAAACTCTAAATCAAACACGGTTTGTGCTAGCTCCTTGAAACTTGACAAAATGAAGTAGTTGTTAGTTCTATCTCTATGGTATTTTTCCTCTTGAAGTACCCCATGCAGAGACTGGCGAAAAACACTTTCGTTTTAAAGGGGTTGCCAAGCTTCGAAAAAACTACAAGTTTGCTGAAATCTCAGCAACCTTTTTTCACCAAATCTTGATGATACTTGGTGGTAATGATCAGTTCACTAATCCCACTTGGCTGCCCAAATTTTATTCTTCTAGGTTGAAGCTTTCGTTTCCAGTGACTGTTTGAATTTTTAGGTTTCACTCTGTTTTCTCCAACATAGATAGCTGTGTTTGGAATTCTAAATCAAACACGGTTTGTGCTAGCTCCGTGAAACTTGACAAAATGAAGTAGTTCTAAGTTCTATCTCTATGGTTTGTTTCCTCTTGAAGTACCCCATGCAGAGACTGGCGAAGAACACTTTCGTTTGAAAGGGGTTGCCAAGCTTCCAAAAAACTACTAGTTTGCTGAAATCTCAGCAACCATTTTTTCACCAAATCTTGATGATACTTGGTGGTAATGATCAGTTCACTAAGCCCACTTGGCTGCCCAATTTTCACTCTTCTAGGTTCAAGCGTTCGTTTCCAGTAACACTTTGAATTTTTAGGTTTCACTCTGTTTTCTGCTATATAGATAGATGTGTTTGAAACTCTGAATCAAACACGGTTTGTGCTAGCTCCTTGAAACTTGACCAAATGAAGTAGTTCTAAGTTCTATCTCTATGGTTTGTTTCCTCCTGAAGTACCCCATGCAGAGACTGGCGAAAAACACTTTCGTTTTAAATTGGTTGCCAAGCTTCCAAAAAACTACTAGTTTGCTGAAATCTCAGCAAACATTTTTTCACCAAATCTTGATGATACTTGGTGGTAATGATCAGTTCACTAATCCCCCTTGGCTGCCCAACTGTCAATCTTCTAGGTTCAAGCGTTCGTTTCCATAACAGTTTGAATTCTTAGGTTTCACTCTGTTTTCTGCTATATAGATAGATGTGTTTGAAACTCTAAATCAAACACGGTTTGTGCTAGCTCCGTGAAACTTGACTAAATGAAGTAGTTCTAAGTTCTATCTCTATGGTTTGTTTCCTCTTGAAGTACCCCATGCAGAGACTGGCAAAGAACACTTTCGTTTGAAAGGGGTTGCCAAGCTTCCAAAAAACTACTAGTTTGCTGAAATCTCAGCAAACATTTTTTCACCAAATCTTGATGATACTTGGTGGTAATGATCAGTTCACTATGCCCACTTGGCTGCCCAATTTTCACTCTTCTAGGTTCAAGCGTTCGTTTCCAGTAACACTTTGAATTTTTAGGTTTCACTCTGTTTTCTGCTATATAGATAGATGTGTTTGAAACTCTAAATCAAACACGGTTTGTGCTAGCTCCTTAAAACTTGACCAAATGAAGTAGTTCTAAGTTCTATCTCTATGGTTTGTTTCCTCCTGAAGTACCCCATGCAGAGACTGGCGAAAAACACTTTCGTTTTAAAGGGGTTGCCAAGCTACCAAAAAACTACTAGTTTGCTGAAATCTCAGCAAACATTTTTTCACCAAATCTTGATGATACTTGGTGGTAATGATCAGTTCACTAATCCCACTTGGCTGTCCAGCTTTCACTCTTCTAGGTTCAAGCGTTTGTTTCCAGTAACAGTTTGAATTTTTAGGTTTCACTCTGTTTTCTGCTATATAGATAGATGTGTTTGAAACTCTAAATCAAACACGGTTTGTGCTAGCTCCGTGAAACTTCACAAAATGAAGTAGTTCTGAGTTCTATCTCTATGGTTTGTTTCCTCTTGAAGTACCCCATGCAGAGACTGGCGAAGAACACTTTCGTTTGAAAGGGGTTGCCAAGCTTCCAAAAAACTACTCGTTTGCTGAAATCTCAGCAAACATTTTTTCACCAAATCTTGATGATACTTGGTGGTAATGATCAGTTCAATAAGCCCACTTGGCTGCCCAATTTTCACCCTTCTAGGTTCAAGCGTTCGTTTCCAGTAACACTTTGAATTTTTGGGTTTCACTCTGTTTTCTGCTATATAGATAGATGTGTTTGAAACTCTAAATCAAACACGGTTTGTGCTATCTCCTTGAAACTTGACCAAATGAAGTAGTTCTAAGTTCTATCTCTATGGTTTGTTTCCTCTTGGAGTACCCATGCAGAAACTGGCGAATAACACTTTCGTTTGAAAGGGGTTGCCATGCTTCCAAAAAACTACTAGTTTGCTGAAATCTCAGCAAACATTTTTTCACCAAATCTTGATGATACTTGGTGGTAATGATCAGTTCACTAATCCCACTTGGCTGCCCAACTTTCACTCTTCTAGGTTCAAGCGTTCGTTTCCAGTAACAGTTTGAATTTTTAGGTTTCACTCTGTTTTCTGCTATATAGATAGATGTGTTTGAAACTCTAAATCAAACACGGTTTGTGCTAGCTCCGTGAAACTTGACAAAAGGAAGTAGTTCTAAGTTCTCTCTCTATGGTTTGTTTCCTCTTAAAGTACCCCATGCAGAGACTGGCGAAGAACACTTTCGTTTGAAAGGGGTTGCCAAGCTTCCAAAAAACTACTCGTTTGCTGAAATCTCAGCAAACATTTTTTCACTAAATCTTGATGATACTTGGTGGTAATCATCAGTTCACTAAGCCCACTTGGCTGCCCAATTTTTACTCTTCTAGGTTCAAGCGTTCGTTTCCAGAAACACTTTGAATTTTTAGGTTTCACTCTGTTTTCTGCTATATAGATAGATGTGTTTGAAACTCTAAATCAAACATGGTTTGTGCTAGCTCCTTGAAACTTGACAAAATAAAGTAGTTTTAAGTTCTATCTCTATGGTTTGTTTCCTCTTGAAGTACCCCATGCAGAAACTGGCGAAAAACACTTTCGTTTGAAAGGGGTTGCCATGCTTCCAAAAAACTACTAGTTTGCTGAAATCTCAGCAAACATTTTTTCACCAAATCTTGATGATACTTGGTGGTAATGATCAGTTCACTAATCCCACTTGGCTGCCCAACTTTCACTCTTCTAGGTTCAAGCGTTCGTTTCCAGTAACACTTTGAATTTTTAGGTTTCACTCTGTTTTCTGCTATATAGATAGATGTGTTTGAAACTCTAAATCAAACACGGTTTGTGCTAGCTCCTTGAAACTTGACCAAATGAAGTAGTTCTAAGTTCTATCTCTATGGTTTGTTTCCTCTTGAAGTACCACATGCAGAGACTGGCGAAAAACACTTTCGTTTGAAAGGGGTTGCCAAGCTTCCAAAAAACTACTAGTTTGCTGAAATCTCAGCAACCATTTTTTCACCAAAACTTGATGATACTTGGTGGTAATGATCAGTTCACTAAGCCCACTTGGCTGCCCAACTTTCACTCTTCTAGGTTCAAGCGTTCGTTTCCAGTAACAGTTTGATAGGTTTCACTCTGTTTCTCTGCTATATAGATAGAGTGTGTTTGAAACTCTAAATCAAAACACGGTTTGTGCTAGCTCCCTGAAACATGACAAAATGAAGTAGTTCTAAGTTCTATCTCTATGGTTTGTTTCCTCTTGAAGGAACCCCTGCAGAGACTGGCAAAGAACACTTTCGTTTGAAAGGGGGTTGCCAAGCTTCCAAAAAACTACTAGTTTGCTGAAATCTCAGCAACCATTTTTTCACCAAATCTTGATGATACTTGGTGGTAATGATCAGTTCACTAAGCCCACTTGGCTGCCCAATTTTCACTCTTCTAGGGTTCAAGCGTTCGTTTCCAGTAACACTTTGAATTTTTAGGTTTCACTCTGTTTTCTGCTATATAGATAGATGTGTTTGAAACTCTAAATCAAACACGGTTTGTGCTAGCTCCTTGAAACTTGACAAAATGAAGTAGTTCTAAGTTCTATCTCTATGGTTTGTTTCCTCTTGAAGTACCCCATGCAGAAACTGGCGAAAAACACTTTCGTTTGAAAGGGGTTGCCATGCTTCCAAAAAACTACTAGTTTGCTGAAATCTCAGCAAACATTTTTTCACCAAATCTTGATGATACTTGGTGGTAATGATCAGTTCACTAATCCCACTTGGCTGCCCAACTTTCACTCTTCTAGGTTAAAGCGTTCGTTTCCAGTAACAGTTTGAATTTTTAGGTTTCACTCTGTTTTCTGCTATATAGATAGATGTGTTTGAAACTCTAAATCAAACACGGTTTGTGCTAGCTCCGTGAAACTTGACAAAATGAAGTAGTTCTAAGTTCTATCTCTATGGTTTGTTTCCTCTTGAAGTACCCCATGCAGAGACTGGCGAAGACACTTTCGTTTGAAAGGGGTTGCCAAGCTTCCAAAAAACTACTAGTTTGCTGAAATCTTCAGCAACACATTTTTTCACCAAATCTTGATGATACTTGGTGGTAATGATCAGTTCACTAATCCCACTTGGCTGCCCAACTTTCAATCTTCTAGGTTCAAGCGTTCGTTTCCAGTAACAGTTTGAATTTTTAGGTTTCACTCTGTTTTCTGCTATATAGATAGATGTGTTTGAAACTCTAAATCAAACACGGTTTGTGCTAGCTCCGTGAAACTTGACAAAATGAAGTAGTTCTAAGTTCTATCTCTATGGTTTGTTTCCTCTTGAAGTACCCCATGCAGAGACTGGCGAAGAACACTTTCGTTTGAAAGGGGTTGGCCAAGCTTCCAAAAAACTACTCGTTTGCTGAAATCTCAGCAAACATTTTTCACCAAATCTTGATGATACTTGGTGGTAATGATCAGTTCAATAAGCCCACTTGGCTGCCCAATTTTCACTCTTCTAGGTTCAAGCGTTCGTTTCCAGTAACACTTTGAATTTTTGGGTTAACTCTGTTTTCTGCTATATAGATAGATGTGTTTGAAACTCTAAATCAAACACGGTTTGTGCTAGCTCCTTGAAACTTGACCAAATGAAGTAGTTCTAAGTTCTATCTCTATGGTTTGTTTCCTCTTGAAGTACCCCATGCAGAAACTGGCGAAAAACACTTTCGTTTGAAAGGGGTTGCCATGCTTCCAAAAACTACTAGTTTGCTGAAATCTCAGCAAACAATTTTTTCACCAAATCTTGATGATACTTGGTGGTAATGATCAGTTCACTAATCCCACTTGGCTGCCCAACTTTCACTCTTCTAGGTTCAAGCGTTCGTTTCCAGTAACAGTTTGAATTTTAGGTTTCACTCTGTTTTCTGCTCATATAGATAGATGTGTTTGAAACTCTAAATCAAACACGGTTTGTGCTAGCTCCTTGAAACTTGACCAAATGAAGTAGTTCTAAGTTCTATCTCTATGGTTTGTTTCCTCTTGAAGTACCCCATGCAGAGACTGGCGAAAAACACTTTTGTTTGAAAGGGGTTGCCAAGCTTCCAAAAAACTACTAGTTTGCTGAAATCTCAGCAACCATTTTTTCACCAAAACATGATGATACTTGGTGGTAATGATCAGTTCACTAAGCCCACTTGGCTGCCCAACTTTCACTCTTCTAGGTTCAAGCGTTCGTTTCCAGTAACAGTTTGAATTTTTAGGTTTCACTCTGTTTTCTGCTATATAGATAGATGTGTTTGAAACTCTAAAATCAAACACGGTTTGGGCTAGCTCCCTGAAACATGACAAAATGAAGTAGTTCTAAGTTCTATCTCTATGGTTTGTTTCCTCTTGAAGTACCCCATGCAGAGACTGGCAAAGAACACTTTCGTTTGAAAGGGGTTGCCAAAGCTTCCAAAAAACTACTAGTTTGCTGAAATCTCAGCAACCATTTTTTCACCAAATCTTGATGATACTTGGTGGTAATGATCAGTTCACTAAGCCCACTTGGCTGCCCAATTTTCACTCTTCTAGGTTCAAGCGTTCGTTTCCAGTAACACTTTGAATTTTTAGGTTTCACTCTGTTTTCTGCTATATAGATAGATGTGTTTTGAAACTCTAAATCAAACACGGTTTGTGCTAGCTCCTTGAAACTTGACAAAATGAAGTAGTTCTAAGTTCTATCTCTATGGTCTTGTTTCCTCTTGAAGTACCCCATGCAGAAACTGGCGAAAAACACTTTCGTTTGAAAGGGGTGCCATGCTCCAAAAAACTACTAGTTTGCTGAAATCTCAGCAAACATTTTTTCACCAAATCTTGATGATACTTGGTGGTAATGATCAGTTCACTAATCCCACTTGGCTGCCCAACTTTCAATCTTCTAGGTTCAAGCGTTCTGTTTCCAGTAACAGTTTGAATTTTTAGGTTTCACTCTGTTTTCTGCTATATAGATAGATGTGTTTGAAACTCTAAATCAAACACGGTTTGTGCTAGCTCCGTGAAACTTGACAAAATGAAGTAGTTCTAAGTTCTATCTCTATGGTTTGTTTCCTCTTGAAGTACCCCATGCAGAGACTGGCGAAGAACACTTTCGTTGAAAGGGGTTGCCAAGCTTCCAAAAAACTACTAGTTTGCTGAAATCTCAGCAAATATTTTTTCACCAAATCTTGATGATACTTGTTGGTAATGATCAGTCAGTCACTAATCCACTTGGCTGCCCAACTTTCAATCTTCTAGGTTCAAGCGTTCGTTTCCAGTAACAGTTGAATTTTTAGTTTCACTCTGTTTTCCTGCTATATAGATAGATGTGTTTGAAACTCTAAATCAAACACGGTTTGTGCTAGCTCGTGAAACTTGACAAAATGAAGGAGTTCTATCTTCTATCTCTATGGTTTGTTTCCTCTGAAGTACCCATGCAGAGACTGGCAAAGAACACTTTCGTTTGAAAGGGGGTTGCCAAGCTTCCAAAAAACTACTAGTTTGCTGATATCTCAGCAACCATTTTTTCACCAAATCTTGATGATACTTGGTGGTAATGATCAGTTCACTAAGCCCACTTGGCTGCCCAATTTTCACTCTTCTAGGTTCAAGCGTTCGTTTCCAGTAACACTTTGAATTTTTAGTTTTCACTCTGTTTTCTGCTATATAGATAGATGTGTTTGAAACTCTAAATCAAACACGGTTTGTGCTAGCTCCTTGAAACTTTGACCAAATGAAGTAGTTCTAAGTTCTATCTCTATGGTTTGTTTCCTCCTGAAGTACCCCATGCAGAGACTGGCGAAAAACACTTTCGTTTTAAAGGGTTGCCAAGCTTCCAAAAACTACTAGTTTGCTGAAATCTCAGCAAACATTTTTTCACCAAATCTTGATGATACTTGGTGGTAATGATCAGTTCACTAATCCCCATTGGCTGCCCAACTTTCAATCTTCTAGGTTCAAGCATTCGTTTCAGTAACAGTTTGAATTTTTAGGTTTCACTCTGTTTTCTGCTATATAGATAGATGTCTTGGAAACTCTAAATCAAACACGGTTTGTGCTAGCTCCGTGAAACTGACAAAATGAAGTAGTTCTAAGTTCTATCTCTATGGTATGTTTCCTCTTGAAGTACCCCATGCAGAGACTGGCTAAGAACACTTTCATTTGAAAGTGGTTGCCAAGCTTCCAAAAAACTACTCGTTTGCTGAAATCTCAGCAAACATTTTTTCACCAAATCTTGATGATACTTGGTGGTAATGATCAGTTCACTAACCCCACTTGGCTGCCCAATTTTCACTCTTCTAGGTTCAAGCGTTCGCTTTCCAGTAACACTTGAATTTTTAGGTTTCACTCTGTTTTCTGCTATATAGATAGATGTGTTTGAAACTCTAAATCAAACACGGTTTGTGCTAGCTCCTTGAAACTGGACCAAATGAAGTAGTTCTAAGTTCTATCTCTATGGTTGGTTTCCTCTGAAGTACCCCATGCAGTAGACTGGCGAAAAACACTTTTCGTTTGAAAGGGGTTGCCAAGCTTCCAAAAAACTACTAGTTTGCTGAAATCTCAGCAACCATTTTTTCACCAAAACTTGATGATACTTGGTGGTAATGATCAGTTCACTAAGCCCACTTGGCTGCCCCAATTTTTACTCTTCTAGGTTCAAGCGTTCGTTTCCAGTAACACTTTGAAATTTTAGGTTTCACTCTGTTTTCTGCTATATAGATAGATGTCTTTGAAACTCTAAATCAAACACGGTTTGTGCTAGCTCCTTGAAACTTGACAAAATGAAGTAGTTGTTAGTTCTATCTCTATGGTATTTTTCCTCTTGAAGTACCCCATGCAGAGACTGGCGAAAAACACTTTCGGTTTTAAAGGGGTTGCCAAGCTTCGAAAAAACTACAAGTTTGCTGAAATCTCAGCAATCTTTTTTTCACCAAATCTTGATGATACTTGGTGGTAATGATCAGTTCACTAAGCCCACTTGGCTGCCCAATTTTCACTCTTCTAGGTCAAGCGTTCGTTTCCAGTAACACTTTGAATTTTAGGTTTCACTCTGTTTTCTGCTATATAGATAGATGTGTTTGAAACTCTAAATCAAACACGGTTTGTGCTAGCTCCTTGAAACTTGACAAAATGAAGTAGTTCTAAGTTCTATCTCTATGGTTTGTTTCCTCTTGAAGTACCCCATGCAGAAACTGGCAGAAAAACACTTTCGTTTGAAAGGGGTTGCCATGCTTCCAAAAAACTACTAGTTTGCTGAAATCTCAGCAAACATTTTTTTCACCAAATCTTGATGATACTTGTTGGTAATGATCAGTTCACTAATCCCACTTGGCTGCCCAACTTTCACTCTTCTAGGTTAAGCCTGTTCGTTTCAGTAACAGTTTGAATTTTTAGGTTTCACTCTGTTTTCTGCTATATAGATAGATGTGTTTGAAACTCTAAATCAAACAAGGTTTTTGCTAGCTCCGTGAAACTTGACAAAATGAAGTAGTTCTAAGTTCTATCTCTATGGTTTGTTTCCTCTTGAAGTACCCCATGCAGAGACTGGCGAAGAACACTTTCGTTTGAAAGGGGTTGCCAAGCTTCCAAAAAACTACTAGTTTGCTGAAATCTCAGCAAATATTTTTTCACCAAATCTTGATGATACTTGGTGGTAATGATCAGTTCACTAATCCCACTTGGCTGCCCAACTTTCAATCTTCTAGGTTCAAGCGTTCGTTTCCAGTAACACTTTGAATTTTTAGTTTTCCTCTGTTTTCTGCTATATAGATAGATGTGTTTGAAACTCTAAATCAAACACGGTTTATGCTAGCTCCTTGAAACCTTGACCAAATGAAGTAGTTCTAAGTTCTATCTCTATGGTTTGTTTCCTCCTGAAGTACCCCATGCAGAGACCTGGCGAAAAAACACTTTCGTTTTAAAGGGGTTGCCAAGCTTCCAAAAAACTACTAGTTTGC
>NW_027511141.1:0-27969 GCF_048772815.1 Callospermophilus lateralis | reverse complement strand
GATGATACTTGGTGGTAATGATCAGTTCACTAAGCCCACTTGGCTGCCCAATTTTCACTCTTCTAGGTTCAAGCGTTCGTTTCCAGTAACACTTTGAATTTTAAGTTTCACTCTGTTTTCTGCTATATAGATAGATGTGTTTGAAACTCTAAATCAAACACGGTTTGTGCTAGCTCCTTGAAACTTGACAAAATGAAGTAGTTCTAAGTTCTATCTCTATGGTTTGTTTCCTCTTGAAGTACCCCATGCAGAGACTGGCGAAAAACACTTCCGTTTGAAAGGGGTTGCCAAGCTTCCAAAAAACTACTAGTTTGCTGAAATCTCAGCAAACATTTTTTCACCAAATCTTGATGATACTTGGTGGTAATGATCAGTTCACTAATCCCACTTGGCTGCCCAAATTTTATTCTTCTAGGTTGAAGCTTTCGTTTCCAGTAACAGTTTGAATTTTTAGGTTTCACTCTGTTTTCTCCTACATAGATAGCTGTGTTTGGAATTCTAAATCAAACACGGTTTGTGCTAGCTCCTTGAAACTTGACCAAATGAAATAGTTCTAAGTTCTATCTCTATGGTTTGTTTCCTCTTGAAGTACCCCATGCAGAGACTGGCGAAAAACACTTTCGTTTGAAAGGGGTTGCCAAGCTTCCAAAAAACTACTAGTTTGCTGAAATCTCAGCAAACATTTTTTCACCAAATCTTGATGATACTTGGTGGTAATGATCAGTTCACTAAGCCCACTTGGCTGCCCAATTTTCACTCTTCTAGGTTCAAGCGTTCGTTTCCAGTAACACTTTGAATTTTAAGTTTCACTCTGTTTTCTGCTATATAGATAGATGTGTTTGAAACTCTAAATCAAACACGGTTTGTGCTAGCTCCTTGAAACTTGACAAAATGAAGTAGTTCTAAGTTCTATCTCTATGGTTTGTTTCCTCTTGAAGTACCCCATGCAGAGACTGGCGAAAAACACTTCCGTTTGAAAGGGGTTGCCAAGCTTCCAAAAAACTACTAGTTTGCTGAAATCTCAGCAAACATTTTTTCACCAAATCTTGATGATACTTGGTGGTAATGATCAGTTCACTAATCCCACTTGGCTGCCCAAATTTTATTCTTCTAGGTTGAAGCTTTCGTTTCCAGTAACAGTTTGAATTTTTAGGTTTCACTCTGTTTTCTCCTACATAGATAGCTGTGTTTGGAATTCTAAATCAAACACGGTTTGTGCTAGCTCCTTGAAACTTGACCAAATGAAATAGTTCTAAGTTCTATCTCTATGGTTTGTTTCCTCTTGAAGTACCCCTGCAGAGACTGGCGAAAACACTTTTGTTTGAAAGGGGTTGCCAAGCTTCCAAAAAACTACTAGTTTGCTGAAATCTCAGCAAACATTTTTTCACCAAATCTTGATGATACTTGGTGGTAATGATCAGTTCACTAAGCCCACTTGGCTGCCCAATTTTCACCCTTCTAGGTTCAAGCGTTCGTTTCCAGTAACACTTTGAATTTTTAGGTTTCACTCTGTTTTCTGCTATATAGATAGATGTGTTTGAAACTCTAAATCAAACAAGGTTTGTGCTAGCTCCTTGAAACTTGACCAAATGAAGTAGTCCTATGTTCTGTCTCTATGGTTTGTTTCCTCTTGAAGTACCCCATGCAGAGACTGGCGAAAAACACTTTCGTTTGAAAGGGGTTGCCAAGCTTCCAAAAAACTACTAGTTTGCTGAAATATCAGCAAACATTTTTTCACCAAAACTTGATGATACTTGGTTGTAATGATCAGTTCACTAAGCCCACGTGGCTGCCCAATTTTTACTCTTCTAGGTTCAAGCGTTCGTTTCTAGTAACACTTTGAAATTTTAGGTTTCACTCTGTTTTCTGCTATATAGATAGATGTCTTTGAAACTCTAAATCAAACACGGTTTGTGCTAGCTCCTTGAAACTTGACAAAATGAAGTAGTTCTAAGTTCTATCTCTATGTTTTTTTTTCTCTTGAAGTACCCCATGCAGAGACTGGCGAAAAACACTTTCGTTTGAAAGGGGTTGCCAAGCTACCAAAAAACTACTCGTTTGCTGAAATCTCAGCAAACATTTTTTCACCAAATCTTGATGATACTTGGTGGTAATGATCAGTTCACTAAGCCCACTTGGCTGCCCAATTTTCACTCTTCTAGGTTCAAGCGTTCGTTTCCAGTAACACTTTGAATTTTTAGGTTTCACTCTGTTTTCTGCTATATAGATAGATGTGTCTGAAACTCTAAATCAAACACGGTTTGTGCTAGCTCCTTGAAACTTGACCAAATGAAGTAGTTCTAAGTTCTATCTCTATGGATTGTTTCCTCTTGAAGTACCCCATGCAGAGACTGGCGAAAAACACTTCCGTTTGAAAGGGGTTGCCAAGCTTCCAAAAAACTACTAGTTTGTTGAAATCTCAGCAAACATTTTTTCACCAAATCTTGATGATACTTGGTGGTAATGATCAGTTCACTAATCCCACTTGGCTGCCCAAATTTTATTCTTGTAGGTTGAAGCTTTCGTTTCCAGTAACAGTTTGAATTTTTAGGTTTCACTCTGTTTTCTCCTACATAGATAGCTGTGTTTGGAATTCTAAATCAAACACGGTTTGTGCTAGCTCCTTGAAACTTGACCAAATGAAGTAGTTCTAAGTTCTATCTCTATGGTTTGTTTCCTCTTGAAGTACCCCTTGCAGAGACTGGCGAAAAACACTTTCGTTTGAAAGGGGTTGCCAAGCTTCCAAAAAACTACTAGTTTGCTGAAATCTCAGCAAACATTTTTTCACCAAAACTTGATGATACTTGGTGGTAATGATCAGTTCACTAAGCCCACTTGGCAGCCCAATTTTTACTCTTCTAGGTTCAAGCGTTCGTTTCCAGTAACACTTTGAAATTTTAGGTTTCACTCTGTTTTCTGCTATATAGATAGATGTCTTTGAAACTCTAAATCAAACACGGTTTGTGCTAGCTCCTTGAAACTTGACAAAAAGAAGTAGTTGTTAGTTCTATCTCTATGTTTTTTTTTCCTCTTGATGTACCCCATGCAGAGACTGGCGAAAAACACTTTCGTTTGAAAGGGGTTGCCAAGCTTTCAAAAAACTACTAGTTTGCTGAAATCTCAGCAAACATTTTTTCACCAAATCTTGATGATACTTGGTGGTAATGATCAGTTCACTAATCCCACTTGGCTGCCCAACTTTCACTCTTCTAGGTTCAAGCGTTCGTTTCCAGTAACAGTTTGAATTTTTAGGTTTCACTCTGTTTTCTGCTATATAGATAGATGTGTTTGAAACTCTAAATCAAACACGGTTTGTGCTAGCTCCGTGAAACTTGACCAAATGAAGTAGTTCTAAGTTCTATCTCTATGGTTTGTTTCCTCTTGAAGTACCCCATGCAGAGACTGGCGAAAAACACTTTCGTTTTAAAGGGGTTGCCAAGCTTCCAAAAAACTACTCGTTTGCTGAAATCTCAGCAAAACTTTTTTCACCAAAACTTGATGATACTTAATGGTAATGATCAGTTCACTAAGCCCACTTGGCAGCCCAATTTTTACTCTTCTAGGTTCAAGCGTTCGTTTCCAGTAACAGTTTGAATTTTTAGGTTTCACTCTGTTTTCTGTTATATAGATAGATGTGTTTGAAACTCTAAATCAAACACGGTTTGTGCTAGCTCCGTGAAACTTGACAAAATGAAGTAGTTCTAAGTTCTATCTCTATGGTTTGTTTCCTCTTGAAGTACCCCATGCAGAGACTGGCGAAAAACACTTTCGTTTGAAAGGGGTTGCCAAGCTTCCAAAAAACTACTAGTTTGCTGAAATCTCAGCAAACATTTTTTCACCAAATCTTGATGATACTTGGTGGTAATGATCAGTTCACTAATCCCACTTGGCTGCCCAAATTTTATTCTTCTAGGTTGAAGCTTTCGTTTCCAGTAACAGTTTGAATTTTTAGGTTTCACTCTGTTTCCTCCTACATAGATAGCTGTGTTTGGTTTTCTAAATCAAACACGGCTTGTGCTAGCTCCTTGAAACTTGACAAAATGAAGTAGTTCTAAGTTCTATCTCTATGGTTTGTTTCCTCTTGAAGTACCCCATGGAGAGACTGGCGAAGAACACTTTCGTTTGAAAGGGGTTGCCAAGCTTCCAAAAAACTACTCGTTTGCTGAAATCTCAGCAAACATTTTTTCCCCAAATCTTGATGATACTTGGTGGTAATGATCAGTTCACTAAGCCCACTTGGCTGCCCAATTTTCACTCTTCTAGGTTCAAGCGTTCGTTTCCAGTAACACTTTGAATTTTTAGGTTTCACTCTGTTTTCTGCTATATAGATAGATGTGTTTGAAACTCTAAATCAAACACGGTTTGTGCTAGCTCCTTGAAACTTGACCAAATGAAGTAGTTCTAAGTTCTATCTCTATGGTTTGTTTTCTCTTGAAGTACCCCATGCAGAGACTGGCGAAAAACACTTCCGTTTGAAAGGGGTTGCCAAGCTTCCAAAAAACTACTAGTTTGCTGAAATCTCAGCAAACATTTTTTCACCAAATCTTGATAATACTTGGTGGTAATGATCAGTTCACTAATCCCACTTGGCTGCCCAAATTTTATTCTTCTAGGTTGAAGCTTTCGTTTCCAGTAACAGTTTGAATTTTTAGGTTTCACTCTGTTTTCTCCTACATAGATAGCTGTGTTTGGAATTCTAAATCAAACACGGTTTGTGCTAGCTCCTTGAAACTTGACCAAATGAAATAGTTCTAAGTTCTATCTCTATGGTTTGTTTCCGCTTGAAGTACCCCATGCAGAGACTGGCGAAAAACACTTTCGTTTGAAAGGGGTTGCCAAGCTTCCAAAAAACTACTAGTTTGCTGAAATCTCAGCAAACATTTTTTCACCAAAACTTGATGATACTTGGTGGTAATGATCAGTTCACTAAGCCCACTTGGCTGCCCAATTTTCACTCTTCTAGGTCCAAGCGTTCGTTTCCAGTAACACTTTGAAATTTTAGGTTTCACTCTGTTTTCTGCTATATAGATAGATGTCTTTGAAACTCTAAATCAAACACGCTTTGTGCTAGCTCCTTGAAACTTGACAAAATGAAGTAGTTGTTAGTTCTATCTCTATGGTTTTTTTCCTCTTGAGGTACCCCATACAGAGACTGTCGAAAAACACTTTCGTTTGAAAGGGGTTGCCAAGCTTTCAAAAAACTACTAGTTTGCTGAAATCTCAGCAAACATTTTTTCACCAAATCTTGATGATACTTGGTGGTAATGATCAGTTCACTAATCCCACTTGGCTGCCCAACTTTCACTCTTCTAGGTTCAAGCGTTCGTTTCCAGTAACAGTTTGAATTTTTAGGTTTCACTCTGTTTCCTGCTATATAGATAGATGTGTTTGAAACTCTAAATCAAACACGGTTTGTGCTAGCTCCGTGAAACTTGACATAATGAAGTAGTTCTAAGTTCTATCTCTATGGTTTGTTTCCTCTTGAAGTACCACATGCAGAGTCTGGCGAAGAACAGTTTCGTTTGAAAGGGGTTGCCAAGCTTCCAAAAAACTACTCGTTTGCTGAAATCTCAGCAAACATTTTTTCACCAAATCTTGATGATACTTGGTGGTAATGATCAGTTAACTAAGCCCACTTGGCTGCCCAATTTTCACTCTTCTAGGTTCAAGCGTTCGTTTCCAGTAACACTTTGTATTTTTAGGTTTCGCTCTGTTTTCTGCTATATAGATAGATGTGTTTGAAACTCTAAATCAAACACGGTTTGTGCTAGCTCCTTGAAACTTGACCAAATGAAGTAGTTCTAAGTTCTTTCTCTATGATTTGTTTCCTCTTGAAGTACCCCATGCAGAGACTGGCGAAAAACACTTCCGTTTGAAAGGGGTTACCAAGCTTCCAAAAAACTACTAGTTTGCTGAAATCTCAGCAAACATTTTTTCACCAAATCTTGATGATACTTGGTGGTAATGATCAGTTCACTAATCCCACTTGGCTGCCCAAATTTTATTCTTCTAGGTTGAAGCTTTCGTTTCCAGTAACAGTTTGAATTTTTAGGTTTCACTCTGTTTTCTCCTACATAGATAGCTGTGTTTGGAATTCTAAATCAAACACGGTTTGTGCTAGCTCCTTGAAACTTGACCAAATGAAATAGTTCTAAGTTCTATCTCTATGGTTTGTTTCCTCTTGAAGTACCCCATGCAGAGACTGGCGAAAAACACTTTCGTTTGAAAGGGGTTGCCAAGCTTCCAAAAAACTACTAGTTTGCTGAAATCTCAGCAAACATTTTTTCACCAAATCTTGATGATACTTGGTGGTAATGATCAGTTCACTAATCCCACTTGGCTGCCCAATTTTCACTCTTCTAGGTTCAAGCGTTCGTTTCCAGTAACACTTTGAATTTTAAGTTTCACTCTGTTTTCTGCTATATAGATAGATGTGTTTGAAACTCTATATCAAACACGGTTTGTGCTAGCTCCTTGAAACTTGACAAAATGAAGTAGTTCTAAGTTCTATCTCTATGGTTTGTTTCCTCTTGAAGTACCCCATGCAGAGACTGGCGAAAAACACTTCCGTTTGAAAGGGGTTGCCAAGCTTCCAAAAAACTACTAGTTTGCTGAAATCTCAGCAAACATTTTTTCACCAAATCTTGATGATACTTGGTGGTAATGATCAGTTCACTAATCCCACTTGGCTGCCCAAATTTTATTCTTCTAGGTTGAAGCTTTCGTTTCCAGTAACAGTTTGAATTTTTAGGTTTCACTCTGTTTTCTCCTACATAGATAGCTGTGTTTGGAATTCTAAATCAAACACGGTTTGTGCTAGCTCCTTGAAACTTGACCAAATGAAATAGTTCTAAGTTCTATCTCTATGGTTTGTTTCCTCTTGAAGTACCCCTGCAGAGACTGGCGAAAAACACTTTTGTTTGAAAGGGGTTGCCAAGCTTCCAAAAAACTACTAGTTTGCTGAAATCTCAGCAAACATTTTTTCACCAAATCTTGATGATACTTGGTGGTAATGATCAGTTCACTAAGCCCACTTGGCTGCCCAATTTTCACCCTTCTAGGTTCAAGCGTTCGTTTCCAGTAACACTTTGAATTTTTAGGTTTCACTCTGTTTTCTGCTATATAGATAGATGTGTTTGAAACTCTAAATCAAACAAGGTTTGTGCTAGCTCCTTGAAACTTGACCAAATGAAGTAGTCCTATGTTCTGTCTCTATGGTTTGTTTCCTCTTGAAGTACCCCATGCAGAGACTGGCGAAAAACACTTTCGTTTGAAAGGGGTTGCCAAGCTTCCAAAAAACTACTAGTTTGCTGAAATATCAGCAAACATTTTTTCACCAAAACTTGATGATACTTGGTTGTAATGATCAGTTCACTAAGCCCACGTGGCTGCCCAATTTTTACTCTTCTAGGTTCAAGCGTTCGTTTCTAGTAACACTTTGAAATTTTAGGTTTCACTCTGTTTTCTGCTATATAGATAGATGTCTTTGAAACTCTAAATCAAACACGGTTTGTGCTAGCTCCTTGAAACTTGACAAAATGAAGTAGTTCTAAGTTCTATCTCTATGTTTTTTTTTCTCTTGAAGTACCCCATGCAGAGACTGGCGAAAAACACTTTCGTTTGAAAGGGGTTGCCAAGCTACCAAAAAACTACTCGTTTGCTGAAATCTCAGCAAACATTTTTTCACCAAATCTTGATGATACTTGGTGGTAATGATCAGTTCACTAAGCCCACTTGGCTGCCCAATTTTCTCTCTTCTAGGTTCAAGCGTTCGTTTCCAGTAACACTTTGAATTTTTAGGTTTCACTCTGTTTTCTGCTATATAGATAGATGTGTCTGAAACTCTAAATCAAACACGGTTTGTGCTAGCTCCTTGAAACTTGACCAAATGAAGTAGTTCTAAGTTCTATCTCTATGGATTGTTTCCTCTTGAAGTACCCCATGCAGAGACTGGCGAAAAACACTTCCGTTTGAAAGAGGTTGCCAAGCTTCCAAAAAACTACTAGTTTGTTGAAATCTCAGCAAACATTTTTTCACCAAATCTTGATGATACTTGGTGGTAATGATCAGTTCACTAATCCCACTTGGCTGCCCAAATTTTATTCTTGTAGGTTGAAGCTTTCGTTTCCAGTAACAGTTTGAATTTTTAGGTTTCACTCTGTTTTCTCCTACATAGATAGCTGTGTTTGGAATTCTAAATCAAACACGGTTTGTGCTAGCTCCTTGAAACTTGACCAAATGAAGTAGTTCTAAGTTCTATCTCTATGGTTTGTTTCCTCTTGAAGTACCCCTTGCAGAGACTGGCGAAAAACACTTTCGTTTGAAAGGGGTTGCCAAGCTTCCAAAAAACTACTAGTTTGCTGAAATCTCAGCAAACATTTTTTCACCAAAACTTGATGATACTTGGTGGTAATGATCAGTTCACTAAGCCCACTTGGCAGCCCAATTTTTACTCTTCTAGGTTCAAGCGTTCGTTTCCAGTAACACTTTGAAATTTTAGGTTTCACTCTGTTTTCTGCTATATAGATAGATGTCTTTGAAACTCTAAATCAAACACGGTTTGTGCTAGCTCCTTGAAACTTGACAAAAAGAAGTAGTTGTTAGTTCTATCTCTATGTTTTTTTTTCCTCTTGATGTACCCCATGCAGAGACTGGCGAAAAACACTTTCGTTTGAAAGGGGTTGCCAAGCTTTCAAAAAACTACTAGTTTGCTGAAATCTCAGCAAATATTTTTTCACCAAATCTTGATGATACTTGGTGGTAATGATCAGATCACTAATCCCACTTGGCTGCCCAACATTCACTCTTCTAGGTTCAAGCGTTCGTTTCCAGTAACAGTTTGAATTTTTAGGTTTCACTCTGTTTTCTGCTATATAGATAGATGTGTTTGAAACTCTAAATCAAACACGGTTTGTGCTAGCTCCGTGAAACTTGACCAAATGAAGTAGTTCTAAGTTCTATCTCTATGGTTTGTTTCCTCTTGAAGTACCCCATGCAGAGACTGGCGAAAAACACTTTCGTTTTAAAGGGGTTGCCAAGCTTCCAAAAAACTACTCGTTTGCTGAAATCTCAGCAAAACTTTTTTCACCAAAACTTGATGATACTTAATGGTAAAGATCAGTTCACTAAGCCCACTTGGCAGCCCAATTTTTACTCTTCTAGGTTCAAGCGTTCGTTTCCAGTAACAGTTTGAATTTTTAGGTTTCACTCTGTTTTCTGTTATATAGATAGATGTGTTTGAAACTCTAAATCAAACACGGTTTGTGCTAGCTCCGTGAAACTTGACAAAATGAAGTAGTTCTAAGTTCTATCTCTATGGTTTGTTTCCTCTTGAAGTACCCCATGCAGAGACTGGCGAAAAACACTTTCGTTTGAAAGGGGTTGCCAAGCTTCCAAAAAACTACTAGTTTGCTGAAATCTCAGCAAACATTTTTTCACCAAATCTTGATGATACTTGGTGGTAATGATCAGTTCACTAATCCCACTTGGCTGCAAAATTTTATTCTTCTAGGTTGAAGCTTTCGTTTCCAGTAACAGTTTGAATTTTTAGGTTTCACTCTGTTTCCTCCTACATAGATAGCTGTGTTTGGTTTTCTAAATCAAACACGGCTTGTGCTAGCTCCTTGAAACTTGACAAAATGAAGTAGTTCTAAGTTCTATCTCTATGGTTTGTTTCCTCTTGAAGTACCCCATGGAGAGACTGGCGAAAAACACTTCCGTTTGAAAGGGGTTGCCAAGCTTCCAAAAAACTACTAGTTTGCTGAAATCTCAGCAAACATTTTTTCACCAAATCTTGATGATGCTTGGTGGTAATGATCAGTTCACCAATCCCACTTGGCTGCCCAAATTTTATTCTTCTAGGTTGAAGCTTTCGTTTCCAGTAACAGTTTGAATTTTTAGGTTTCACTCTGTTTTCTCCTACATAGATAGATGTGTTTGAAACTCTAAATCAAACACGGTTTGTGCTAGCTCCGTGAAACTTGACAAAATGAAGTAGTTCTAAGTTCTATCTCTATGGTTTGTTTCCTCTTGAAGTACCCCATGCAGAGACTGGCGAAGAACACTTTCGTTTGAAAGGGGTTGCCAAGCTTCCAAAAAACTACTCGTTTGCTGAAATCTCAGCAAACATTTTTTCACCAAATCTTGATGATACTTGGTGGTAATGATCAGTTCACTAAGCCCACTTGGCTGCCCAATTTTTACTCTTCTAGGTTCAAGCGTTCGTTTCCAGTAACACTTTGAAATTTTAGGTTTCACTCTGTTTTCTGCTATATAGATAGATGTCTTTGAAACTCTAAATCAAACACGGTTTGTGCTAGCTCCTTGAAACTTTACAAAATGAAGTAGTTGTTAGTTCTATCTCTATGGTTTTTTTCCTCTTGAAGTACCCCATGCACAGACTGGCGAAGAACACTTTCGTTTGAAAGGGGTTGCCAAGCTTCCAAAAAACTACTCGTTTGCTGAAATCTCAGCAAACATTTTTTCACCAAATCTTGATGATACTTGGTGGTAATGATCAGTTCACTAAGCCCACTTGGCTGCCCAATTTTTACTCTTCTAGGTTCAAGCGTTCGTTTCCAGTAACACTTTGAAATTTTAGGTTTCACTCTGTTTTCTGCTATATAGATAGATGTCTTTGAAACTCTAAATCAAACACGGTTTGTGCTAGCTCCTTGAAACTTGACAAAATGAAGTAGTTGTTAGTTCTATCTCTATGGTTTTTTTCCTCTTGAAGTACCCCATGCAGAGACTGGCGAAAAACACTTTCGTTTGAAAGGGGTTGCCAAGCTTCCAAAAAACTACTAGTTTGCTGAAATCTCAGCAAACATTTTTTCACCAAATCTTGATGATACTTGGTGGTAATGATCAGTTCACTAATCCCACTTGGCTGCAAAACTTTCGCTCTTCTAGGCTCAAGCGTTCGTTTCCAGTAACAGTTTGAATTTTTAGGTTTCACTCTGTTTTCTGCTATATAGATAGATGTGTTTGAAACTCTAAATCAAACACGGTTTGTGCTAGCTCCGTGAAACTTGACAAAATGAAGTAGTTCTAAGTTCTATCTCTATGGTTTGTTTCCTCTTGATGTACCCCATTCAGAGACTGGCGAAGAACACTTTCGTTTGAAAGGGGTTGCCAAGCTTCCAAAAAACTACTCGTTTGCTGAAATCTCAGCAAACATTTTTTCACCAAATCTTGATGATACTTGGTGGTAATGATCAGTTCACTAAGCCCACTTGGCGGCCCAATTTTCACTCTTCTAGGTTCAAGCGTTCGTTTCCAGTAACACTTTGAATTTTTAGGTTTCACTCTGTTTTCTGCTATATAGATAGATGTGTTTGAAACTCTAAATCAAACACGGTTTGTGCTAGCTCCTTGAAACTTGACCAAATGAAGTAGTCCTATGTTCTATCTCTATGGTTTGTTTCCTCTTGAAGTACCCCATGCAGAGACTGGCGAAAAACACTTTCGTTTTAAAGGGGTTGCCAAGCTTCCAAAAAACTACTAGTTTGCAGAAATCTCAGCAAACATTTTTTCACCAAAACTTGATGATACTTGGTGGTAATGATCAGTTCACTAAGCCTACTTGGCTGCCCAATTTTTACTCTTCTAGGTTCAAGCGCTCGTTTCCAGTAACACTTTGAAATTTTAGGTTTCACTCTGTTTTCTGCTATATAGATAGATGTCTTTGAAACTCTAAATCAAACACGGATTGTGCTAGCTCCTTGAAACTTGACAAAATGAAGTAGCTCTAAGTTCTATTTCTATGGTTTGTTTCCTCTTGAAGTACCCCATGCAGAGACTGGCGAAGAACACTTTCGTTTGAAAGGGGTTGCCAAGCTTCCAAAAAACTACTCGTTTGCTGAAATCTCAGCAAATATTTTTTCACCAAATCTTGATGATACTTGGTGGTAATGATCAGTTCACTAAGCCACTTGGCTGCCCAATTTTCACTCTTCTAGGTTCAAGCGTTCGTTTCCAGTAACACTTTGAATTTTTAGGTTTCACTCTGTTTTCTGCTATATAGATAGATGTGTTTGAAACTCTAAATCAAAAACGGTTTGTGCTAGCTCCGTGAAACTTGACAAATGAAGTAGTTCTAAGTTCTATCTCTATGGTTTGTTTCCTCTTGAAGTACCCCATGCAGAGACTGGCGAAGAACACTTTCGTTTGAAAGGGGTTGCCAAGCTTCCAAAAAACTACTCGTTTGCTGAAATCTCAGCAAACATTTTTTCACCAAATCTTGATGATACTTGGTGGTAATGATCAGTTCACTAAGCCCACTTGGCTGCCCAATTTTTACTCTTCTAGGTTCAAGCGTTCGTTTCCAGTAACACTTTGAAATTTTAGGTTTCACTCTGTTTTCTGCTATATAGATAGATGTCTTTGAAACTCTAAATCAAACACGGTTTGTGCTAGCTCCTTGAAACTTTACAAAATGAAGTAGTTGTTAGTTCTATCTCTATGGTTTTTTTCCTCTTGAAGTACCCCATGCAGAGACTGGCGAAGAACACTTTCGTTTGAAAGGGGTTGCCAAGCTTCCAAAAAACTACTCGTTTGCTGAAATCTCAGCAAACATTTTTTCACCAAATCTTGATGATACTTGGTGGTAATGATCAGTTCACTAAGCCCACTTGGCTGCCCAATTTTTACTCTTCTAGGTTCAAGCGTTCGTTTCCAGTAACACTTTGAAATTTTAGGTTTCACTCTGTTTTCTGCTATATAGATAGATGTCTTTGAAACTCTAAATCAAACACGGTTTGTGCTAGCTCCTTGAAACTTGACAAAATGAAGTAGTTGTTAGTTCTATCTCTATGGTTTTTTTCCTCTTGAAGTACCCCATGCAGAGACTGGCGAAAAACACTTTCGTTTGAAAGGGGTTGCCAAGCTTCCAAAAAACTACTAGTTTGCTGAAATCTCAGCAAACATTTTTTCACCAAATCTTGATGATACTTGGTGGTAATGATCAGTTCACTAATCCCACTTGGCTGCAAAACTTTCACTCTTCTAGGCTCAAGCGTTCGTTTCCAGTAACAGTTTGAATTTTTAGGTTTCACTCTGTTTTCTGCTATATAGATAGATGTGTTTGAAACTCTAAATCAAACACGGTTTGTGCTAGCTCCGTGAAACTTGACAAAATGAAGTAGTTCTAAGTTCTATCTCTATGGTTTGTTTCCTCTTGATGTACCCCATTCAGAGACTGGCGAAGAACACTTTCGTTTGAAAGGGGTTGCCAAGCTTCCAAAAAACTACTCGTTTGCTGAAATCTCAGCAAACATTTTTTCACCAAATCTTGATGATACTTGGTGGTAATGATCAGTTCACTAAGCCCACTTGGCTGCGCAATTTTCACTCTTCTAGGTTCAAGCGTTCGTTTCCAGTAACACTTTGAATTTTTAGGTTTCACTCTGTTTTCTGCTATATAGATAGATGTGTTTGAAACTCTAAATCAAACACGGTTTGTGCTAGCTCCTTGAAACTTGACCAAATGAAGTAGTCCTATGTTCTATCTCTATGGTTTGTTGCCTCTTGAAGTACCCCATGCAGAGACTGGCGAAAAACACTTTCGTTTTAAAGGGGTTGCCAAGCTTCCAAAAAACTACTAGTTTGCTGAAATCTCAGCAAACATTTTTTCACCAAAACTTGATGATACTTGGTGGTAATGATCAGTTCACTAAGCCTACTTGGCTGCCCAATTTTTACTCTTCTAGGTTCAAGCGCTCGTTTCCAGTAACACTTTGAAATTTTAGGTTTCACTCTGTTTTGTGCTATATAGATAGATGTCTTTGAAACTCTAAATCAAACACGGTTTGTGCTAGCTCCTTGAAACTTGACAAAATGAAGTAGCTCTAAGTTCTATTTCTATGGTTTGTTTCCTCTTGAAGTACCCCATGCAGAGACTGGCGAAGAACACTTTCGTTTGAAAGGGGTTGCCAAGCTTCCAAAAAACTACTCGTTTGCTGAAATCTCAGCAAATATTTTTTCACCAAATCTTGATGATACTTGGTGGCAATGATCAGTTCACTAAGCCCACTTGGCTGCCCAATTTTCACTCTTCTAGGTTCAAGCGTTCGTTTCCAGTAACACTTTGAATTTTTAGGTTTCACTCTGTTTTCTGCTATATAGATAGATGTGTTTGAAACTCTAAATCAAAAACGGTTTGTGCTAGCTCCGTGAAACTTGACAAAATGAAGTAGTTCTAAGTTCTATCTCTATGGTTTGTTTCCTCTTGAAGTACCCCATGCAGAGACTGGCGAAGAACACTTTCGTTTGAAAGGGGTTGCAAGCTTCCAAAAAACTACTCGTTTGCTGAAATCTCAGCAAACATTTTTTCACCAAATCTTGATGATACTTGGTGGTAATGATCAGTTCACTAAGCCCACTTGGCTGCCCAATTTTACTCTTCTAGGTTCAAGCGTTCGTTTCCAGTAACACTTTGAATTTTAGGTTTCACTCTGTTTTCTGCTATATAGATAGATGTCTTTGAAACTCTAAATCAAACACGGTTTGTGCTAGCTCCTTGAAACTTTACAAAATGAAGTAGTTGTTAGTTCTATCTCTATGGTTTTTTTCCTCTTGAAGTACCCCATGCAGAGACTGGCGAAGAACACTTTCGTTTGAAAGGGGGTTGCCAAGCTTCCAAAAAACTACTCGTTTGCTGAAATCTCAGCAAACATTTTTTCACCAAATCTTGATGATACTTGGTGGTAATGATCAGTTCACTAAGCCCACTTGGCTGCCCAATTTTTACTCTTCTAGGTTCAAGCGTTCGTTTCCAGTAACACTTTGAAATTTTAGGTTTCACTCTGTTTTCTGCTATATAGATAGATGTCTTTTGAAACTCTAAATCAAACACGGTTTGTGCTAGCTCTTTGAAACTTGACAAAATTGAAGTAGTTGTTAGTTCTATCTCTATGGTTTTTTTCCTCTTGAAGTACCCCATGCAGAGACTGGCGAAAACACTTTCGTTTGAAAGGGGTTGCCAAGCTTCCAAAAAACTACTAGTTTGCTGAAATCTCAGCAAACATTTTTTCACCAAATCTTGATGATACTTGGTGGTAATGATCAGTTCACTAATCCCACTTGGCTGCAAAACTTTCACTCTTCTAGGCTCAAGCGTTCGTTTCCAGTAACAGTTTGAAATTTTTAGGTTTCACTCTGTTTTCTGCTATATAGATAGATGTGTTTGAAACTCTAAATCAAACACGGTTTGTGCTAGCTCCGTGAAACTTGACAAAATGAAGTAGTTCTAAGTTCTATCTCTATGGTTTGTTTCCTCTTGATGTACCCCATTCAGAGACTGGCGAAGAACACTTTCGTTTGAAAGGGGTTGCCAGGCTTCCAAAAAACTACTCGTTTGCTGAAATCTCAGCAAACATTTTTTCACCAAATCTTGATGATACTTGGTGGTAATGATCAGTTCACTAAGCCCACTTGGCTGCCCAATTTTCACTCTTCTAGGTTCAAGCGTTCGTTTCCAGTAACACTTTGAATTTTTTAGGTTTCACTCTGTTTTCTGCTATATAGATAGATGTGTTTGAAACTCTAAATCAAACACGGTTTGTGCTAGCTCTCTTGAAACTTGACCAAATGAAGTAGTCCTATGTTCTATCTCTATGGTTTGTTTCCTCTTGAAGTACCCCATGCAGAGACTGGCGAAAAACACTTTCGTTTTAAAGGGGTTGCCAAGCTTCCAAAAAACTACTAGTTTGCTGAAATCTCAGCAAACATTTTTTCACCAAAACTTGATGATACTTGGTGGTAATGATCAGTTCACTAAGCCTACTTGGCTGCCCAATTTTTACTCTTCTAGGTTCAAGCGCTCGTTTCCAGTAACACTTTGAAATTTTAGGTTTCACTCTGTTTTCTGCTATATAGATAGATGTCTTTGAAACTCTAAATCAAACACGGTTTGTGCTAGCTCCTTGAAACTTGACAAAATGAAGTAGCTCTAAGTTCTATCTCTATGGTTTTTTTCCTCTTGAAGTACCCCATGCAGAGACTGGCGAAAAACACTTTCGTTTGAAAGGGGTTGCCAAGCTTCCAAAAAACTAGTCGTTTGCTGAAATCTCAGCAAACATTTTTTCACCAAATCTTGATGATACTTGGTGGTAATGATCACCTCACTAATCCCACTTGGCTGCCCAATTTCACTCTTCTAGGTTCAAGCGTTCGTTTCCAGTAACAGTTTGAATTTTTAGGTTTCACTCTGTTTTCTGCTATATAGATAGATGTGTTTGAAACTCTAAATCAAACACGGTTTGTGCTAGCTCCGTGAAACTTGACAAAATGAAGTAGTTCTAAGTTCTATTTCTATGGTTTGTTTCCTCTTGAAGTACCCCATGCAGAGACTGGCGAAGAACACTTTCGTTTGAAAGGGGTTGCCAAGCTTCCAAAAAACTACTCGTTTGCTGAAATCTCAGCAAATATTTTTTCACCAAATCTTGATGATACTTGGTGGTAATGATCAGTTCACTAAGCCCACTTGGCTGCCCAACTTTCACTCTTCTAGGTTCAAGCGTTCGTTTCCAGTAACACTTTGAATTTTTAGGTTTCACTCTGTTTTCTGCTATATAGATAGATGTGTTTGAAACTCTAAATCAAAAACGGTTTGTGCTAGCTCCGTGAAACTTGACAAAATGAAGTAGTTCTAAGTTCTATCTCTATGGTTTGTTTCCTCTTGAAGTACCCCATGCAGAGACTGGCGAAGAACACTTTCGTTTGAAAGGGGTTGCCAAGCTTCCAAAAAACTACTCGTTTGCTGAAATCTCAGCAAACATTTTTTCACCAAATCTTGATGATACTTGGTGGTAATGATCAGTTCACTAAGCCCACTTGGCTGCCCAATTTTTACTCTTCTAGGTTCAAGCGTTCGTTTCCAGTAACACTTTGAAATTTTAGGTTTCACTCTGTTTTCTGCTATATAGATAGATGTCTTTGAAACTCTAAATCAAACACGGTTTGTGCTAGCTCCTTGAAACTTGACCAAATGAAGTAGTTGTTAGTTCTATCTCTATGGTTTTTTTCCTCTTGAAGTACCCCATGCAGAGACTGGTGAAAAACACTTTCGTTTGAAAGGGGTTGCCAAGCTTCCAAAAAACTACTAGTTTGCTGAAATCTCAGCAAACATTTTTTCACCAAATCTTGATGATACTTGGTGGTAATGATCAGTTCACTAATCCCACTTGGCTGCAAAACTTTCACTCTTCTAGGCTCAAGCGTTCGTTTCCAGTAACAGTTTGAATTTTTAGGTTTCACTCGGTTTTCTGCTGTATAGATAGATGTGTTTGAAACTCTAAATCAAACACGGTTTGTGCTAGCTCCGTGAAACTTGACAAAATGAAGTAGTTCTAAGTTCTATCTCTATGGTTTGTTTCCTCTTGAAATACCATATGCAGAGACTGGCGAAGAACACTTTCGTTTGAAAGGGGTTGCCAAGCTTACAAAAATCTTCTCGTTTGCTGAAATCTCAGCAAACATTTTTTCACCAAATCTTGATGATACTTGGTGGTAATGATCAGTTCACTAATCCCACTTGGCTGCCCAACTTTCACTCTTCTAGGTTCAAGCGTTCGTTTCCAGTAACAGTTTGAATTTTTAGGTTTCACTCTGTTTTCTGTTATATACATAGATGTGTTTGAAACTCTAAATCAAACACGGTTTGTGCTAGCTCCGTGAAACTTGACAAAATGAAGTAGTTCTAAGTTCTATCTCTATGGTTTGTTTCCTCTTGAAATACCCCATGCAGAGACTGGCGAAAAACACTTTCGTTTGAAAGGGGTTGCCAAGCTTCCAAAAAACTACTAGTTTGCTGAAATCTCAGCAAACATTTTTTCACCAAATCTTGATGATACTTGGTGGTAATGATCAGTTCACTAAGCCCACTTGGCTGCCCAATTTTCACTCTTCTAGGTTCAAGCGTTTGTTTCCAGTAACACTTTGAATTTTTAGGTTTCACTCTGTTTTCTGCTATATAGATAGATGTGTTTGAAACTCTAAATCAAACACGGTTTGTGCTAGCTCCTTGAAACTTGAGCAAATGAAGTAGTTCTAAGTTCTATCTCTATGGTTTGTTTCCTCTTGAAGTACCCCATGCAGAGACTGGCGAAAAACACTTTCGTTTTAAAGGGGTTGCCAAGCTTCCAAAAAACTACTAGTTTGCTGAAATCTCAGCAAACATTTTTTCACCAAATCTTGATGATACTTGGTGGTAATGATCAGTTCACTAATCCCACTTGGCTGCCCAATTTTTATTCTTCTAGGTTGAAGCATTCGTTTCCAGTAACAGTTTGAATTTTTAGGTTTCACTCTGTTTTCTCCTACATAGATAGCTGTGTTTGGAATTCTAAATCAAACACGGTTTGTGCTAGCTCCTTGAAACTTGACCAAATGAAGTAGTTCTAAGTTCTATCTCTATGGTTTGTTTCCTCTTGAAGTACCCCATGCAGAGACTGGCGAAAAACACTTTCGTTTGAAAGGGGTTGCCAAGCTTCCAAAAAACTACTAGTTTGCTGAAATCTCAGCAAACATTTTTTCACCAAATCTTCATGATACTTGGTGGTAATGATCAGTTCACTAATCCCACTTGGCTGCCCAACTGTCACTCTTCTAGGTTCAAGCGTTCGTTTCCAGTAACAGTTTGAATTTTTAGGTTTCACTCTGTTTTCTGCTATATAGATAGATGTGTTTGAAACTCTAAATCAAACACGGTTTGTGCTAGCTCCGTGAAACTTGACAAAATGAAGTAGTTCTAAGTTCTATCTCTATGGTTTGTTTCCTCTTGAAGTACCCCATGCAGAGACTGGCGAAAAACACTTTCGTTTGAAAGGGGTTGCCAAGCTTCCAAAAAACTAGTCGTTTGCTGAAATCTCAGCAAACATTTTTTCACCAAATCTTGATGATACTTGGTGGTAATGATCAGTTCACTAAGCCCACTTGGCTGCCCAACTTTCACTCTTCTAGGTTCAAGCGTTCGTTTCCAGTAACAGTTTGAATTTTTAGGTTTCACTCTGTTTTCTGCTATATAGATAGATGTCTCGAAACCCTAAATCAAACACGGTTTGTGCTAGCTCCGTGAAACTTGACAAAATGAAGTAGTTCTAAGTTCTATCTCTATGGTTTGTTTCCTCTTGAAGTACCCCATGCAGAGACTGGCGAAAAACACTTTCGTTTGAAAGGGGTTGCCAAGCTTCCAAAAAACTACTAGTTTGCTGAAATCTCAGCAAACATTTTTTCACCAAATCTTGATGATACTTGGTGGTAATGATCAGTTCACTAAGCCCACTTGGCTGCCCAACTTTCACTCTTCTAGGTTCAAGCGTTCGTTTCCAGTAACAGTTTGAATTTCTAGGTTTCACTCTGTTTTCTGCTATATAGATAGATGTCTCGAAACTCTAAATCAAACACGGTTTGTGCTAGCTCCGTGAAACTTGACAAAATGAAGTAGTTCTAAGTTCTATCTCTATGGTTTGTTTCCTCTTGAAGTACCCCATGCAGAGACTGGCGAAAAACACTTTCGTTTGAAAGGGGTTGCCAATCTTCCAAAAAACTACTAGTTTGCTGAAATCTCAGCAAACATTTTTTCACCAAATCTTGATGATACTTGGTGGTAATGATCAGTTCACTAATCCCACTTGGCTGCAAAATTTTCACTCTTCTAGGTTCAAGCGTTCGTTTCCAGTAACACTTTGAATTTTTAGGTTTCACTCTGTTTTCTGCTATATAGATAGATGTGTTTGAAACTCTAAATCAAACACGGTTTGTGCTAGCTCTTTGAAACTTGAGCAAATGAAGTAGTTCTAAGTTCTATCTCTATGGTTTGTTTCCTCTTGAAGTACCCCATGTAGAGACTGGCGAAAAACACTTTCGTTTTAAAGGGGTTGCCAAGCTTCCAAAAAACTACTAGTTTGCTGAAATCTCAGCAAACATTTTTTCACCAAATCTTGATGATACTTTGTGGTAATGATCAGTTCACTAATCCCACTTGGCTGCCCAATTTTTATTCTTCTAGGTTGAAGCATTCGTTTCCAGTAACAGTTTGAATTTTTAGGTTTCACTCTGTTTTCTCCTACATAGATAGCTGTGTTTGGAATTCTAAATCAAACACGGTTTGTGCTAGCTCCTTGAAACTTGACCAAATGAAGTAGTTCTAAGTTCTATCTCTATGGTTTGTTTCCTCTTGAAGTACCCCATGCAGAGACTGGCGAAAAACACTTTTGTTTGAAAGGGGTTGCCAAGCTTCCAAAAAACTACTAGTTTGCTGAAATCTCAGCAAACATTTTTTCACCAAATCTTGATGATACTTGGTGGTAATGATCAGTTCACTAATCCCACTTGGCTGCCCAACTTTCACTCTTCTAGGTTCAAGCGTTCGTTTCCAGAAACAGTTTGAATTTTTAGGTTTCACTCTGTTTTCTGTTATATACATAGATGTGTTTGAAACTCTAAATCAAACACGGTTTGTGCTAGCTCCGTGAAACTTGACAAAATGAAGTAGTTCTAAGTTCTATCTCTATGGTTTGTTTCCTCTTGAAGTACCCCATGCAGAGACTGGCGAAAAACACTTTCGTTTGAAAGGGGTTGCCAAGCTTCCAAAAAACTACTAGTTTGCTGAAATCTCAGCAAACATTTTTTCACCAAATCTTGATGATACTTGGTGGTAATGATCAGTTCACTAATCCCACTTGGCTGCCCAACTTTCACTCTTCTAGGTTCAAGCGTTCGTTTCCAGTAACAGTTTGAATTTTTAGGTTTCACTCTGTTTTCTGTTATATAGATAGATGTGTTTGAAACTCTAAATCAAACACGGTTTGTGCTAGCTCCGTGAAACTTACAAAATGAAGTAGTTCTAACTTCTATCTCTATGGTTTGTTTCCTCTTGAAGTACCCCATGCAGAGACTGGCGAAGAACACTTTCGTTTGAAAGGGGTTGCCAAGCTTCCAAAAAACTACTAGTTTGCTGAAATCTCAGCAAACATTTTTTCACCAAATCTTGATGATACTTGGTGGTCATGATGAGTTCACTAAGCCCACTTGGCTGCCCAATTTACACTCTTCTACGTTCAAGCGTTCGTTTCCAGTAACACTTTGAAATTTTAGGTTTCACTCTGTTTTCTGCTATATAGATAGATGTGTTTGAAACTCTAAATCAAACATGGTTTGTGCTAGCTCCGTGAAACTTGACAAAATGAAGTAGTTCTTAGTTCTATCTCTATAGTTTGTTTCCTCTTGAAGTACCCCATGCAGAGACTGGCGAAGAACACTTTCGTTTGAAAGGGGTTGCCAAGCTTCCAAAAAACTACTCGTTTGCTGAAATCTCAGCAAACATTTTTTCACCAAATCTTGATGATACTTGGTGATAATGATCAGTTCACTAAGCCCACTTGGCTGCCCAATTTTCACTCTTCTAGGTTCAAGCGTTCGTTTCCAGTAACACTTTGAATTTTTAGGTTTCACTCTGTTTTCTGCTATATAGATAGATGTGTTTGAAACTCTAAATCAAACACGGTTTGTGCTAGCTCCGTGAAACTTGACAAAATGAAGTAGTTCTAAGTGCTATCTCTATGGTTTGTTTTTTCTTGAAGTACCCCATGCAGAGACTGGCGAAAAACACTTTCGTTTGAAAGGGGTTGCCAAGCTTCCAAAAAACTACTAGTTTGCTGAAATCTCAGCAAACATTTTTTCACCAAATCTTGATGATACTTGGTGGTAATGATCAGTTCACTAAGTCCACTTGGCTGCCCAACTTTCACTCTTCTAGGTTCAAGCGTTCGTTTCCAGTAACACTTTGAATTTTTAGGTTTCACTCTGTTTTCTGCTATATAGATAGATGTGTTTGAAACTCTAAATCAAACACGGTTTGTGCTAGCTCCTTGAAACTTGACAAAATGAAGTAGTTCTAAGTTCTATCTCTATGGTTTGTTTCCTCTTGAAGTACCCCATGCAGAGACTGGCGAAAAACACTTTCGTTTGAAAGGGGTTGCCAAGCTTCCAAAAAACTACTAGTTTGCTGAAATCTCAGCAAACATTTTTTCACCAAATCTTGATGATACTTGGTGGTAATGATCAGTTCACTAATTCCACTTGGCTGCCCAACTTTCACTCTTCTAGGATCAAGCGTTCGTTTCCAGTAACAGTTTGAATTTTTAGGTTTCACTCTGTTTTCTGTTATATACATAGATGTGTTTGAAACTCTAAATCAAACACGGTTTGTGCTTGCTCCTTGAAACTTGACAAAATGAAGTAGTTCCAAGTTCTATCTCCATGGTTTGTTTCCTCTTGAAGTACCTCATGCAGAGACTGGCGAAAAACACTTTCGTTTGAAAGGGGTTGCCAAGCTTATAAAAAACTACTAGTTTGCTGAAATCTCAGCAAACATTTTTTCTCCAAATCTTGATGAAACTTGGTGGTAATGATCAGTTCACTAAGCCCACTTGGCTGCCCAACTTTCACTCTTCTAGGTTCAAGCGTTCGTTTCCAGTAACAGTTTGAATTTTTAGGTTTCACTCTGTTTTCTGCTATATAGATAGATGTCTCGAAACTCTAAATCAAACACGGTTTGTGCTAGCTCCGTGAAACTTGACAAAATGAAGTAGTTCTAAGTTCTATCTCTATGGTTTTTTTCCTCTTGAAGTACCCCATGCAGAGACTGGCGAAGAACACTTTCGTTTGAAAGGGGTTGCCAAGCTTCCAAAAAACTACTAGTTTGCTGAAATCTCAGCAAACATTTTTTCACCAAATCTTGATGATACTTGGTGGTAATGATCAGTTCACTAATCCCATTTGGCTGCCCAACATTCACTCTTCTAGGTTCAAGCGTTCGTTTCCAGTAACAGTTTGAATTTTTAGGTTTCACTCTGTTTTCTGCTATATAGATAGATGTGTTTGAAACTCTAAATCAAACACGGTTTGTGCTAGCTCCGTGAAACTTGACAAAATGAAGTAGTTCTAAGTTCTATCTCTATGGTTTGTTTCCTCTTGAATTATCCCATGCAGAGACTGGCGAAGAACACTTTCGTTTGAAAGGGGTTGCCAACCTTCCAAAAAACTACTCGTTTCCTGAAATCTCAGCAAACATTTTTTCACCAAATCTTGATGATACTTGGTGATAATGATCAGTTCACTAATCCCACTTGGCTGCCCAACTGTCACTCTTCTAGGTTCAAGCGTTCGTTTCCAGTAACAGTTTGAATTTTTAGGTTTCACTCTGTTTTCTGCTATATAGATAGATGTGTTTGAAACTCTAAATCAAACACGGTTTGTGCTAGCTCCGTGAAACTTGACAAAATGAAGTAGTTCTAAGTTCTATCTCTATGGTTTGTTTCCTGTTGAAGTACCCCATGCAGAGACTGGCGAAAAACACTTTCGTTTGAAAGGGGTTGCCAAGCTTCCAAAAAACTACTAGTTTGCTGAAATCTCAGCAAACATTTTTTCAACAAATCTTGATGATACTTGGTGGTAATGATCAGTTCACTACTCCCACTTGGCTGCCCAACTTTCACTCTTCTAGGTTCAAGCGTTCGTTTCCAGTAACAGTTTGAATTTTTAGGTTTCACTCTGTTTTCTGTTATATACATAGATGTGTTTGAAACTCTAAATCAAACACGGTTTGTGCTAGCTCCTTGAAACTTGACAAAATGAAGTAGTTCCAAGTTCTATCTCTATGGTTTGTTTCCTCTTGAACTACCTCATGCAGAGACTGGCGAAAAACACTTTGGTTTGAACGGGGTTGCCAAGCTTCCAAAAAACTACTAGTTTGCTGAAATCTCAGCAAACATTTTTTCACCAAATCTTGATGATACTTGGTGGTAATGATCAGTTCACTAAGCCCACTTGGCTGCCCAACTTTCACTCTTCTAGGTTCAAGCGTTCGTATCCAGTAACAGTTTGAATTTTTAGGTTTCACTCTGTTTTCTGCTATATAGATAGCTGTCTCGAAACTCTAAATCAAACACGGTTTGTGCTAGCTCCGTGAAACTTGACAAAATGAAGTAGTTCTAAGTTCTATCTCTATGGTTTGTTTCCTCTTGAAGTACCCCATGCAGAGACTGGCGAAAAACACTTTGGTTTGAAAGGGGTTGCCAAGCTTCCAAAAAACTACTAGTTTGCTGAAATCTCAGCAAACATTTTTTCACCAAATCTTGATGATACTTGGTGGTAATGATCAGTTCACTAATCCCACTTGGCTGCCCAACTTTCACTCTTCTAGGTTCAAGCGTTCGTTTCCAGTAACAGTTTGAATTTTTAGGTTTCACTCTGTTTTCTGTTATATACATAGATGTGTTTGAAACTCTAAATCAAACACGGTTTGTGCTAGCTCCGTGAAACTTGACAAAATGAAGTAGTTTTAAGTTCTATCTCTATGGTTTGTTTCCTCTTGAAGTACCCCATGCAGAGGCTGGCGAAGAACACTTTCGTTTGAAAGGGGTTGCCAAGCTTCCAAAAAACTACTAGTTTGCTGAAATCTCAGCAAAAATTTTTTCACCAAATCTTGATGATACTTGGTGGTAATGATCAGTTCACTAAGCCCACTTGGCTGCCCAATTTTCACTCTTCTAGGTTCAAGCGTTCGTTTCCAGTAACACTTTGAAATTTTAGGTTTCACTCTGTTTTCTGCTATATAGATAGATGTGTTTGAAACTCTAAATCAAACACGGTTTGTGCTAGCTCCGTGAAACTTGACAAAATGAAGTAGTTCTAAGTTCTATCTCTATGGTTTCTTTCCTCTTGAAGTACCCCATGCAGAGACTGGCGAAGAACACTTTCGTTTGAAAGGGGTTGCCAAGCTTCCAAAAAACTACTAGTTTGCTGAAATCTCAGCAAACTTTTTTCACCAAATCTTGATGATACTTGGTGATAATGATCAGTTCACTAAGCCCACTTGGCTGCCCAACTTTCACTCTTATAGGTTCAAGCGTTCGTTTCCAGTAACAGTTTGAATTTTTAGGTTTCACTCTGTTTTCTGTTATATAGATAGATGTGTTTGAAACTCTAAATCAAACACGGTTTGTGCTAGCTCCGTGAAACTTACAAAATGAAGTAGTTCTAAGTTCTATCTCTATGGTTTGTTTCCTCTGAAGTACCCCATGCAGAGACTGGCGAAGAACACTTTCGTTTGAAAGGGGTTGCCAAGCTTCCAAAAAACTACTAGTTTGCTGAAATCTCAGCAAACATTTTTTCACCAAATCTTGATGATACTTGGTGGTAATGATGAGTTCACTAAGCCCGCTTGGCTGCCCAATTTACACTCTTCTAGGTTAAAGCGTTCGTTTCCAGTAACACTTTGAAATTTTAGGTTTCACTCTGTTTTCTGCTATATAGATAGATGTGTTTGAAACTCTAAATCAAACACGGTTTGTGCTAGCTCCGTGAAACTTGACAAAATGAAGTAGTTCTAAGTTCTATCTCTATGGTTTGTTTCCTCTTGAAGTACCCCATGCAGAGACTGGCGAAGAACACTTTCGTTTGAAAGGGGTTGCCAAGCTTCCAAAAAACTACTCGTTTGCTGAAATCTCAGCAAACATTTTTTCACCAAATCTTGATGATACTTGGTGATAATGATCAGTAAACTAAGCCCACTTGGCTGCCCAATTTTCACTCTTCTAGGTTCAAGCGTTCGTTTCCAGTAACACTTTGAATTTTTAGGTTTCACTCTGTTTTCAGCTATATAGATAGATGTGTTTGAAACTCTAAATCAAACACGGTTTGTGCTAGCTCCTTTTAACTTGACAAAATGAAGTAGTTCTAAGTTCTATCTCTATGGTTTGTTTCCTCTTGAAGTACCCCATGCCTAGACTGGCGAAAAACACTTTCGTTTGAAAGGGGTTGCCAAGCTTCCAAAAAACTACTAGTTTGCTGAAATCTCAGCAAACATTTTTTCACCAAATCTTGATGATACTTGGTGGTAATGATCAGTTCACTAATCCCACTTGGCTGCCCAACTTTCACACTTCTAGGTTCAAGCGTTCGTTTCCAGTAACAGTTTGAATTTTTAGGTTTCACTCTGTTTTCTGTTATATACATAGATGTGTTTGAAACTCTAAATCAAACATGGTTTGTGCTAGCTCCTTGAAACTTGACAAAATGAAGTAGTTCCAAGTTCTATCTCTATGGTTTGTTTCCTCTTGAAGTACCTCATCCAGAGACTGGCGAAAAACACTTTCGTTTGAAAGGGGTTGCCAAGCTTCCAAAAAACTACTAGTTTGCTGAAATCTCAGCAAATATTTTTTCACCAAATCTTGATGATACTTGGTGGTAATGATCAGTTCACTAAGCCCACTTGGCTGCCCAATTTTCACTCTTCTAGGTTCAAGCGTTCGTTTCCAGTAACACGTTGAATTGTTAGGTTTCACTCTGTTTTCTGCTATATAGATAGATGTGTTTGAAACTCTAAATCAAACACGGTTTGTGCTAGCTCCTTGAAACTTGAGCAAATGAAGTAGTTCTAAGTTCTATCTCTATGGTTTGTTTCCTCTTGAAGTACCCCATGCAGAGACTGGCGAAAAACACTTTCGTTTGAAAGGGGTTGCCAAGCTTCCAAAAAACTACTAGTTTGCTGAAATCTCAGCAAACATTTTTTCACCAAATCTTGATGATACTTGGTGGTAATGATCAGTTCACTAAGCCCACTTGGCTGCCCAATTTTTACTCTTCTAGGTTCAAGCGTTCGTTTCCAGTAACACTTTGAAATTTTAGGTTTCACTCTGTTTTCTGCTATATAGATAGATGTGTTTGAAACTCTAAATCAAACACGGTTTGTGCTAGCTCCGTGAAACTTGACAAAATGAAGTAGTTCTAAGTTCTATCTCTATGGTTTGTTTCCTCTTGAAGTACCCCATGCAGAGACTGGCGAAGAACACTTTCGTTTGAAAGGGGTTGCCAAGCTTCCAAAAAACTACTCGTTTGCTGAAATCTCAGCAAACATTTTTTCACCAAATCTTGATGATACTTGGTGGTAATGATCAATTCACTAAGCCCGCTTGGCTGCCCAATTTACACTCTTCTAGGTTCAAGCGTTCGTTTCCAGTAACACTTTGAAATTTTAGGTTTCACTCTGTTTTCTGCTATATAGATAGATGTGTTTGAAACTCTAAATCAAACACGGTTTGTGCTAGCTCCTTAAAACTTGACAAAATGAAGTAGTTCTAAGTTCTATCTCTATGGTTTGTTTCCTCTTGAAGTACCCCATGCAGAGACTGGCGAAGAACACTTTCGTTTGAAAGGGGTTGCCAAGCTTCCAAAAAACTACTCGTTTGCTGAAATCTCAGCAAACATTTTTTCACCAAATCTTGATGATACTTGGTGGTAATGATCAGTTCACTACTCCCACTTGGCTGCCCAACTTTCACTCTTCTAGGTTCAAGCGTTTGTTTCCAGTAACAGTTTGAATTTTTAGGTTTCACTCTGTTTTCTGCTATATAGATAGATGTCTCGAAACTCTAAATCAAACACGGTTTGTGCTAGCTCCGTGAAACTTGACAAAATGAAGTAGTTCTAAGTGCTATCTCTATGGTTTGTTTCCTCTTGAAGTACCCCATGCAGAGACTGGCGAAAAACACTTTCGTTTGAAAGGGGTTGCCAAGCTTCCAAAAAACTACTAGTTTGCTGAAATCTCAGCAAACATTTTTTCACCAAATCTTGATGATACTTGGTGGTAATGATCAGTTCACTAAGCCCACTTGGCTGCCCAACTTTCACTCTTCTAGGTTCAAGCGTTCGTTTCCAGTAACAGTTTGAATTTTTAGGTTTCACTCTGTTTTCTGTTATATAGATAGATGTGTTTGAAACTCTAAATCAAACACGGTTTGTGCTAGCTCCGTGAAACTTACAAAATGAAGTAGTTCTAAGTTCTATCTCTATGGTTTGTTTCCTCTTGAAGTACCCCATGCAGAGACTGGCGAAGAACACTTTCGTTTGAAAGGGGTTGCCAAGCTTCCAAAAAACTACTAGTTTGCTGAAATCTCAGCAAACATT
>NW_027511140.1:0-28008 GCF_048772815.1 Callospermophilus lateralis | reverse complement strand
TCGTTCTCCTAGGTTGAAGCATTCGTTTGCAGGAACAGTTTGAATTTTTAGGTTTCACTGTGTTTTGTCCTATATTGACAGATGCAGTTCGAACTCTAAATCAAACATGGTTTGTGCTAGCTTCTTGAAACTTGACAAAATACTGTAGTTCTACGTTCTATCTCTAAGGTTTGTTTCCCTCTTGATGTAGCCTAATGCAGTTACTGGCGAATAACACTTTTATTGAAAGGGGTTGCCAAACTTCCCAAAACTAGAGTCTTCTGAAATCTCAACATATATTTTTTTATCCAATCTTCATGATACTTTCGAGTAATGATCAGTACACCAATCAAACTTGGATGCTCAAGTTTCATTCTCCTACGTTGAAGCATTCGTTTGCAGTAACAGTTTTAATTTTTAGGTTTCACTGTTTTCTTCTATATTGACAAATGTAGTTCAAACTCTAAATCATACACGGTTTGGGCTAGCTTCTTGAAACTTGACACAATAAAGTAGTTCTACATTCTATCCCTAAGGTTTGTTTCCACTTGATGTAGCCTTCAGCACAGACTGGCGAATAACACTTTCAATGAAAGGCGTTGTTAGGCTGCCAAAAAACTAGAGTCTCCTGAAATCTCAACACATATTTTTTTCCGACCTTAATGATACTTTCAAGTAATGAGCAGTACACCAATCAAACTTGGATGCCCAAGTTTCGTTCTCCTAGGTTGATGCATTCGTTTGCAGTAACAGTTTGAATTTCTAGGTTTCACTCTGTTTTCTCCTATATTGACAGAGGCAGCTAGAACTCTAAATCAAACACGGTTTGTGCTAGCTTCTTGAAACTTGACACAATAAAGTAGTTCTACGTTCTATCTCTAAGGTTTGTTTCCTCTTGATGTAGCCTAATGCAGAAACTGGAGAATAACACTTATATTGAAAGGGGTTGCCAATCTTTCAAAAAACGAGAGTCTCCTGAAATCTCAACATATATTTTTTCATCCAATCTTCATGATACATTCAAGTAATGATCAGTACACCATTCCCACTTGGATGCCCAAGTTTTGTTCTTCTAGGTTGAAGCATTCGTTTGCAGGAACAGTTTGAATTTTTAGGTTTCACTCTGTTTTCTCCTATATTGACAGATGCAGTTAGAACTTTAAATCAAACACGGTTTGTGCTAGCTACGTGAAAGATGACACAATAAAGTAGATCTACGTTCTATCCCTAAGGTTTGTTTCCTCTTGATGTAGCCTTAAGCAGAGACTGGCGAATAACACATTCAATGAAAGGCGTTGTTAGGCTGCCAAAAAACTACAGTCTCCTGAAATCTCATCATATATTTTTTCTTCCGACCTTCATGATACTTTCAAGTAATGAGCAGTGCACCAATCAAACTTGGATGCCCAAGTTTCGTTGTCCTTGGTTGAAGCATTCGTTTGCAAGAACAGTTTGAATTTTTAGGTTTCAATCTGTTTTGTCCTATATTGACAGATGCAGTTCGAACTCTAAATCAAACACGGTTTGTGCTAGCTTCTTGAAACTTGACAAAATACTGTAGTTCTACGTTCTATCTCTAAGGTTTGTTTCCTCTTGATGTAGCCTAATGCAGGGACTGGCGAATAACACTTTTATTGAAAGGGGTTGCCAAACTTCCCAAAACTAGAGTCTTCTGAAATCTCAACATATATTTTTTTATTTAATCTTCATGATACGTTCGAGTAATGATCAGTACACCAATCCCACTTGGATGCTCAAGTTTCCTTCTCCTACGTTGAAGCATTCGTTTGCATTAACAGTTTGAATTTTTAGGTTTCATTCTGCTTTCTCCTATATTGACAAATGTAGTTCAAACTCTAAATCATACACGGTTTGGGCTAGCTTCTTAAAACTTGACACAATAAAGTAGTTCTACATTCTATCCCTAAGGTTTGTTTCCTCTTGATGTAGCCTTCAGCACAGACTGGCGAATAACACTTTCAATGAAAGGCGTTGTTAGGCTGCCAAAAAACTAGAGTCTCCTGAAATCTCAACACATATTTTTTCCGACCTTAATGATACTTTCAAGTAATAAGCAGTACACCAATCAAACTTGGATGCCCAAGTTTCGTTCTCCTAGGTTTATGCATTCGTTTGCAGTTACAGTTTGAATTTCTAGGTTTCACTCTGTTTTCTCCTATATTGACAGATGCAGCTAGAACTCTAAATCAAACACGGTTTGTGCTAGCTTCTTGAAACTTGACACAATAAAGTAGTTCTACGTTCTATCTCTAAGGTTTGTTTCCTCTTGATGTAGCCTAATGCAGGGACTGGCGAATAACACTTATATTGAAAGGGGTTGCCAAACTTTCAAAAAACTAGAGTCTCCTGAAATCTCAACATATATTTTTTCATCCAATCTTCATGATACATTCAAGTAATGATCAGTACACCATTCCCACTTGGATGCCCAAGTTTTGTTCTTCTAGGTTGAAGCATTCGTTTGCAGGAACAGTTTGAAGTTTTAGGTTTCACTCTGTTTTCTCCTATATTGACAGATGCAGTTAGAACTTTAAATCAAACACGGTTTGTGCTAGCTACTTGAAACATGACACAATAAAGTAGTTCTACGTTCTATCCCTAAGGTTGTTTCCTCTTGATGTAGCCTTAAGCAGAGACTGGCGAATAACACATTCAATGAAAGGCATTGTTAGGCTGCCAAAAAACTACAGTCTCCTGAAATCTCATCATATATTTTTTCTTCCGACCTTCATGATACTTTCAAGTAATGAGCAGTGCACCAATCAAACTTGGATGCCCAAGTTTCGTTCTCCTAGGTTGAAGCATCTGTTTGCAGGAACACTTTGAATTTTTAGGTTTCACTCTGTTTTGTCCTATATTGACAGATGCAGTTCGAACTCTAAATCAAAAACGGTTTGTGCTAGCTTCTTGAAACTTGACAAAATACTGTAGTTCTACGTTCTATCTCTAAGGTTTGTTTCCTCTTTATGTAGCCTAATGCAGGGACTGGCGAACAACTATTTTATTGAAAGGGGTTGCCAAACTTCCCAAAACTACAGTCTTCTGAAATCTCAACATATATTTTTTTATCCAATCTTCATGATACTTTCGAGTAATGATCAGTACACCAATCCCACTTGGATGCTCAAGTTTCCTTCTCCTACGTTGAAGCATTCGTTTGCAGTAACAGTTTGAATTTTTAGGTTTCATTCTGCTTTCTCCTATATTGACAAATGTAGTTCAAACTCTAAATAATACACGGTTTGGGCTAGCTTCTTGAAACTTGACACAATAAAGTAGTTCTACATTCTATCCCTAAGGTTTGTTTCCTCTTGATGTAGCCTTCAGCACAGACTGGCGAATAACACTTTCAATGAAACGCGTTGTTAGGCTGCCAAAAAACTAGAGTCTCCTGAAATCTCAACACATATTTTTTTCCGACCTTAATGATACTTTCAAGTAATTAGCAGTACACCAATCAAACTTGGATGCCCAAGTTTCGTTCTCCTAGGTTGATGCATTCGTTTGCAGTAACAGTTTGAATTTCTAGGTTTCACTCTGTTTTCTCCTATATTGACAGATGCAGCTAGAACTCTAAATCAAACACGGTTTGTGCTAGCTTCTTGAAACTTGACACAATAAAGTAGTTCTACGTTCTATCTCTAAGGTTTGTTTCCTCTTGATGTAGCCTAATGCAGGGACTGGCGAATAACACTTATATTGAAAGGGGTTGCCAAACTTTCAAAAAACTAGAGTCTCCTGAAATCTCAACATATATTTTTTCATCCAATCTTCATGATACATTCAAGTAATGATCAGTACACCATTCCCACTTGGATGCCCAAGTTTTGTTCTTCTAGGTTGAAGCATTCGTTTGCAGGAACAGTTTGAAGTTTTAGGTTTCACTCTGTTTTCTCCTATATTGACAAATGCAGCTAGAACTCTAAATCAAACACGGTTTGTGCTAGCTTCTTGAAACTTGACACAATAAAGTAGTTCTACGTTCTATCTCTAAGGTTTGTTTCCTCTTGATGTAGCCTAATGCAGGGACTGGCGAATAACACTTATATTGAAAGGGGTTGCCAAACTTTCAAAAAACTAGAGTCTCCTGAAATCTCAACATATATTTTTTCATCCAATCTTCATGATACATTCAAGTAATGATCAGTACACCATTCCCACTTGGATGCCCAAGTTTTGTTCTTCTAGGTTGAAGCATTCGTTTGCAGGAACAGTTTGAATTTTTAGGTTTCACTCTGTTTTCTCCTATATTGACAGATGCAGTTAGAACTTTAAATCAAACACGGTTTGTGCTAGCTACTTGAAACATGACACAATAAAGTAGTTCTACGTTCTATCCCTAAGGTTTGTTTCCTCTTGATGTAGCCTTAAGCAGAGACTGGCGAATAACACATTCAATGAAAGGCGTTGTTAGGCTGCCAAAAAACTACAGTCTCCTGAAATCTCATCATATATTTTTTCTTCCGACCTTCATGATACTTTCAAGTAATGAGCAGTGCACCAATCAAACTTGGATGCCCAAGTTTCGTTCTCCTAGGTTGAAGCATTCGTTTGCAGGAACAGTTTGAATTTTTAGATTTCACTCTGTTTTGTCCTATATTGACAGATGCAGTTCGAACTCTAAATCAAACACGGTTTGTGCTAGCTTCTTGAAACTTGACAAAATACTGTAGTTCTACGTTCTATCTCTAAGGTTTGTTTCCTCTTGATGTAGCCTAATGCAGTTACTGGCGAATAACACTTTTATTGAAATTGGTTGCCAAACCTCCAAAAACTAGAGTCTTCTGAAATCACCACATATATTTTTGCATCCAATCTTCATGATACTTTCAAGTAATTGTCAGTACACCAATCCCACTTGGATGCTCAAGTTTCATTCTCCTGCGTTGAAGCATTCGTTTGCAGTAACAGTTTTAATTTTTAGGTTTCACTGTTTTCTTCTATATTGACAAATGTAGTTCAAACTCTAAATCATACACGGTTTGGGCTAGCTTCTTGAAACTTGACACAATAAAGTAGTTCTACATTCTATCCCTAAGGTTTGTTTCCTCTTGATGTAGCCTTTAGCACAGACTGGCGAATAACACTTTCAATTAAAGGCGTTGTTAGGCTGCCAAAAAACTAGAGTCTCCTGAAATCTCAACACATATTTTTTTCCGACCTTAATGATACTTTCAAGTAATGAGCAGTACACCAATCAAACTTGGATGCCCAAGTTTCGTTCACCTAGGTTGATGCATTCGTTTGCAGTAACAGTTTGAATTTCTAGGTTTCACTCTGTTTTCTCCTATATTGACAGATGCAGCTAGAACTCTAAATCAAACACGGTTTGTGCTAGCTTCTTGAAACTTGACACAATAAAGTAGTTCTACGTTCTATCTCCAAGGTTTGTTTCCTCTTGATGTAGCCTAATGCAGGGACTACCGAATAACACTTATATTGAAAGGGGTTGCAAAACTTTCAAAAAACTAGAGTCTCCTGAAATCTCAACATATATTTTTTCATCCAATCTTCATGATACATTCAAGTAATGATCAGTACACCATTCCCACTTGGATGCCCAAGTTTTGTTCTTCTAGGTTGAAGCATTCGTTTGCAGGAACAGTTTGAATTTTTAGGTTTCACTCTGTTTTCTCCTATATTGACAGATGCAGTTAGAACTTTAAATCAAACACGGTTTGTGCTAGCTACTTGAAACATGACACAATAAAGTAGTTCTACGTTCTATCCCTAAGGTTTGTTTCCTCTTGATGTAGCCTTAAGCAGAGACTGGCGAATAACACATTCAATGAAAGGTGTTGTTAGGCTGCCAAAAAACTACAGTCTCCTGAAATCTCATCATATTTTTTTCTTCCTACCTTCATCATACTTTCAAGTAATGAGCAGTGCACCAATCAAACTTGGATGCCCAAGTTTCGTTCTCCTAGGTTGAAGCATTCGTTTGCAGGAACAGTTTGAATTTTTAGGTTTCACTCTGTTTTGTCCTATATTGACAGATGCAGTTCGAACTCTAAATCAAACACGGTTTGTGCTAGCTTCTTGAAACTTGACAAAATACTGTAGTTCTACGTTCTATCTCTAAGGTTTGTTTCCTCTTGATGTAGCCTAATGCAGTTACTGGCGAATAACACTTTTATTGAAAGGGGTTGCCAAACCTCCAACAACTAGAGTCTTCTAAAATCTCCACATATATTTTTGCATCCAATCTTCATGATACTTTCAAGTAATTGTCAGTACACCAATCCCACTTGGATGCTCAAGTTTCATTCTCCTACGTTGAAGCATTCGTTTGCAGTAACAGTTTTAATTTTTAGGTTTCACTGTTTTCTTCTATATTGACAAATGTAGTTCAAACTCTAAATCATGCACGGTTTGGGCTAGCTTCTTGAAACTTAACACAATAAAGTAGTTCTACATTCTATCCCTAAGGTTTGTTTCCTCTTGATGTAGCCTTCAGCACAGACTGGCGAATAACACTTTCAATGAAAGGCGTTGTTAGGCTGCCAAAAAACTAGAGTCTCCTGAAATCTCAACACATATTTTTTTTCCGACCTTAATGATACTTTCAAGTAATGAGCAGTACACCAATCAAACTTGGATGCCCAAGTTTCGTTCTCCTAGGTTGATGCATTCGTTTGCAGTTACAGTTTGAATTTCTAGGTTTCACTCTGTTTTCTCCTATATTGACAGATGCAGCTAGAACTCTAAATCAAACACGGTTTGTGCTAGCTTCTTGAAACTTGACACAATAAAGTAGTTCTACGTTCTATCTCTAAGGTTTGTTTCCTCTTGATGTAGCCTAATGCAGGGACTGGCGAATAACACTTATATTGAAAGGGGTTGCCAAACTTTCAAAAAACTAGAGTCTCCTGAAATCTCAACATATATTTTTTCATCCAATCTTCATGATACATTCAAGTAATGATCAGTACACCATTCCCACTTGGATGCCCAAGTTTTGTTCTTCTAGGTTGAAGCATTCGTTTGCAGGAACAGTTTGAATTTTTAGGTTTCACTCTGTTTTCTCCTATATTGACAGATGCAGTTAGAACTTTAAATCAAACACCGTTTGTGCTGGCTACTTGAAACATGACACAATAAAGTAGTTCTACGTTCTATCCCTAAGGTTGTTTCCTCTTGATGTACCCTTAAGCAGAGACTGGCGAATAACACATTCAATGAAAGGCGTTGTTAGGCTGCCAAAAAACTACAGTCTCCTGAAATCTCATCATATATTTTTTCTTCCGACCTTCATCATACTTTCAAGTAATGAGCAGTGCACCAATCAAACTTGGATGCCCAAGTTTCGTTCTCCTAGGTTGAAGCATTCGTTTGCAGGAACAGTTTGAATTTTTAGGTTTCACTCTGTTTTGTCCTATATTGACAGATGCAGTTCGAACTCTAAATCAAACACGGTTTGTGCTAGCTTCTTGAAACTTGACAAAATACTGTAGTTCTACGTTCTATCTCTAAGGTTTGTTTCCCCTTGATGTAGCCTAATGAAGTTACTGGCGAATAACACTTTTATTGAAAGGGGTTGCCAAACTTCCAAAAACTAGAGTCTTCTGAAATCTCAACATATATTTTTGCATCCAATCTTCATGATACTTTCAAGTAATGATCAGTACACCAATCCCACTTTGATGCTCAAGTTTCATTCTCCTACGTTGAAGCATTCGTTTGCAGTAACAGTTTTAATTTTTAGGTTTCATTCTGCTTTCTAATATATTGACAAATGTAGTTCAAACTCTAAATCATACACGGTTTGGGCTAGCCTCTTGAAACTTGACACAATAAAGTAGTTCTACATTATATCCCTAAGGTTTGTTTCCTCTTGATGTAGCCTTCAGCACAGACTGGCGAATAACACTTTCAATGAAAGGCGTTGTTAGGCTGCCAAAAAACTAGAGTCTCCTGAAATCTCAACACATATTTTTTTTTCCGACCTTAATGATACTTTCAAGTAATGAGCAGTACACCAATCAAACTTGGATGCCCAAGTTTCGTTCTCCTAGGTTGATGCATTCGTTTGCAGTAACAGTTTGAATTTCTAGGTTTCACTCTGTTTTCTCCTATATTGACAGATGCAGCTAGAACTCTAAATCAAACACGGTTTGTGCTAGCTTCTTGAAACTTGACACAATAAAGTAGTTCTACGTTCTATCTCTAAGGTTTGTTTCCTCTTGATGTAGCCTAATGCAGGGACTGGCGAATAACACTTATATTGAAAGGGGTTGCCAAACTTTCAAAAAACTAGAGTCTCCTGAAATCTCAGCATATATTTTTTCATCCAATCTTCATGATACATTCAAGTAATGATCAGTACACCATTCCCACTTGGATGCCCAAGTTTTGTTCTTCTAGGTTGAAGCATTCGTTTGCAGGAACAGTTTGAATTTTTAGGATTCACTCTGTTTTCTCCTCTATTGACAGATGCAGTTAGAACTTTAAATCAAACACGGTTTGTGCTAGCTACTTGAAACTTGACACAATAAAGTAGTTCTACGTTCTATCTCTAAGGTTTGTTTCCTCTTGATGTAGCCTAATGCAGCTACTGGCGAATAACACTTATATTGAAAGGGGTTGCCAAACTTTCAAAAAACTAGAGTCTTCTGATATCTCGTAATGATCAGTACACCATTCCCACTTGGATGCCCAAGTTTTGTTCTTCTAGGATGAAGCATTCGTTTGCAGGAACAGTTTGAGTTTTTAGGTTTCACTCTGTTTTCTCCTATATTGACAGATGCAGTTAGAACTTTAAATCAAACACGGTTTGTGCTAGCTACTTGAAACATGACACAATAAAGTAGTTCTACGTTCTATCCCTAAGGTTTGTTTCCTCTTGATGTAGCCTTAAGCAGAGACTGGCGAATAACACATTCAATGAAAGGCATTGTTAGGCTGCCAAAAAACTACAGTCTCCTGAAATCTCATCATATATTTTTTCTTCCGACCTTCATGATACTTTCAAGTAATGAGCAGTGCACCAATCAAACTTGGATGCCCAAGTTTCGTTCTCCTAGGTTGAAGCATTCGTTTGCAGGAACAGTTTGAATTTTTAGGTTTCACTCTGTTTTGTCCTATATTGACAGATGCAGTTCGAACTCTAAATCAAACACGGTTTGTGCTAGCTTCTTGAAACTTGACAAAATACTGTAGTTCTACGTTCTATCTCTCAGGTTTGTTTCCTCTTGATGTAGCCTAATGCAGTGACTGGCGAATAACACTTTTATTGAAAGGGGTTGCCAAACTTCCAAAAACTAGAGTCTTCTGAAATCTCAACATATATTTTTGCATCCAATCTTCATGATACTTTCAAGTAATGATCAGTACACCAATCCCACTTGGATGCTCAAGTTTCATTCTCCTACGTTGAAGCATTCGTTTACAGTAACAGTTTGAATTTTTAGGTTTCACTGTTTTCTCCTATATTGACAAATGTAGTTCAAACTCTAAATCATACACGGTTTGGGCTAGCTTCTTGAAACTTTACACAATAAAGTAGTTCTACATTCTATCCCTAAGGTTTGTTTCCTCTTGATGTAGCCTTCAGCACAGACTGGCGAATAACACTTTCAATGAAAGGCGTTGTTAGGCTGCCAAAAAACTAGAGTCTCCTGAAATCTCAACACATATTTTTTTCCGACCTTAATGATACTTTCAAGTAATGAGCAGTACACCAATCAAACTTGGATGCCCAAGTTTCGTTCTCCTAGGTTGATGCATTCGTTTGCAGTAACAGTTTGAATTTCTAGGTTTCACTCTGTTTTCTCCTATATTGACAGATGCAGCTAGAACTCTAAATCAAACACGGTTTGTGCTAGCTTCTTGAAACTTGACACAATAAAGTAGTTCTACGTTCTATCTCTAAGGTTTGTTTCCTCTTGATGTAGCCTAATGCAGGGACTGGCGAAAAACACTTATATTAAAAGGGGTTGCCAAACTTTCAAAAAACTAGAGTCTCCTGAATTCTCAACATATATTTTTTTTATCCAATCTTCATGATACTTTCGAGTAATGATCAGTACACCAATCCCACTTGGATGCTCAAGTTTCCTTCTCCTACGTTGAAGCATTCGTTTGCAGTAACAGTTTGAATTTTTAGGTTTCATTCTGCTTTCTCCTATATTGACAAATGTAGTTCAAACTCTAAATCATACACGGTTTGGGCTAGCTTCTTGAAACTTGACACAATAAAGTAGTTCTACGTTCTATCCCTAAGGTTTGTTTCCTCTTGATGTAGCCTTCAGCACAGACTGGCGAATAACACTTTCAATGAAAGGCGTTGTTAGGCTGCCAAAAAACTAGAGTCTCCTGAAATCTCAACACATATTTTTTTCCGACCTTAATGATACTTTCAAGTAATGAGCAGTGCAACAATCAAACTTGGATGCCCAAGTTTCGTTCTCCTAGGTTGAAGCATTCATTTGCAGGAACAGTTTGAATTTTTAGATTTCACTCTGTTTTGTCCTATATTGACAGATGCAGTTCGAACTCTAAATCAAACACGGTTTGTGCTAGCTTCTTGAAACTTGACAAAATACTGTAGTTCTACGTTCTATCTCTAAGGTTTGTTTCCTCTTGATGTAGCCTAATGCAGTTACTGGCGAATAACACTTTTATTGAAAGGGGTTGCCAAACTTCCAAAAACTAGAGTCTTCTGAAATCTCAACATTTATTTTTGCATCCAATCTCCATGATACTTTCAAGTAATGATCAGTACACCAATCCCACTTGGATGCTCAAGTTTCATTCTCCTACGTTGAAGCATTCGTTTGCAGTAACAGTTTTAATTTTTAGGTTTCACTGTTTTCTTCTATATTGACAAATGTAGTTCAAACTCTAAATCATACACGGTTTGGGCTAGCTTCTTGAAACTTGACACAATAAAGTAGTTCTACATTCTATCCCTAAGGTTTGTTTCCTCTTGATGTAGCCTTCAGCACAGACTGGCGAATAACACTTTCAATGAAAGGCGTTGTTAGGCTGCCAAAAAACTAGAGTCTCCTGAAATCTCAACACATATTTTTTTCCGACCTTAATGATACTTTCAAGTAATGAGCAGTACACCAATCAAACTTGGATGCCCAAGTTTCGTTCTCCTAGGTTGATGCATTCGTTTGCAGTTACAGTTTGAATTTCTAGGTTTCACTCTGTTTTCTCCTATATTGACAGATGCAGCTAGAACTGTAAATCAAACACGGTTTGTGCTAGCTTCTTGAAACTTGACACAATAAAGTAGTTCTACGTTCTATCACTAAGGTTTGTTTCCTCTTGATGTAGCCTAATGCAGGGACTGGCGAATAACACTTATATTGAAAGGGGTTGCCAAACTTTCAAAAAACTAGAGTCTTCTGATATCTCGTAATGATCAGTACACCATTCCCACTTGGATGCCCAAGTTTTGTTCTTCTAGGATGAAGCATTCGTTTGCAGGAACCGTTTGAATTTTTAGGTTTCACTCTGTTTTCTCCTATATTGACAGATGCAGTTAGAACTTTAAATCAAACACGGTTTGTGCTGGCTACTTGAAACATGACACAATAAAGTAGTTCTACGTTCTATCCCTAAGGTTTGTTTCCTCTTGATGTACCCTTAAGCAGAGACTGGCGAATAACACATTCAATGAAAGGCGTTGTTAGGCTGCCAAAAAACTACAGTCTCCTGAAATCTCATCATATATTTTTTCTTCCGACCTTCATGATACTTTCAAGTAATGAGCAGTGCACCAATCAAACTTGGATGCCCAAGTTTCGTTCTCCTAGGTTGAAGCATTCGTTTGCAGGAACAGTTTGAATTTTTAGGTTTCACTCTGTTTTGTCCTATATTGACAGATGCAGTTCGAACTCTAAATCAAACACGGTTTGTGCTAGCTTCTTGAAACTTGACAAAATACTGTAGTTCTACGTTCTATCTCTAAGGTTTGTTTCCTCTTGATGTAGCCTAATGCAGTTACTGGCGAATAACACTTTTATTGAAAGGGGTTGCCAAACTTCCAAAAACTAGAGTCTCCTGAAATCTCAACACATATTTTTTTCCGACCTTAATGATACTTTCAAGTAATGAGCAGTACACCAATCAAACTTGGATGCCCAAGTTTCGTTCTCCTAGGTTGATGCATTCGTTTGCAGTTACAGTTTGAATTTCTAGGTTTCACTCTGTTTTCTCCTATATTGACAGATGCAGCTAGAACTCTAAATCAAACACGGTTTGTGCTAGCTTCTTGAAACTTGACACAATAAAGTAGTTCTACGTTCTATCTCTAAGGTTTGTTTCCTCTTGATGTAGCCTAATGCAGGGACTGGCGAATAACACTTATATTGAAAGGGGTTGCCAAACTTTCAAAAAACAAGAGTCTCCTGAAATCTCAACATATATTTTTTCATCCAATCTTCATGATACATTCAAGTAATGATCAGTACACCATTCCCACTTGGATGCCCAAGTTTTGTTCTTCTAGGTTGAAGCATTCGTTTGCAGGAACAGTTTGAATTTTTAGGTTTCACTCTGTTTTCTCCTATATTGACAGATGCAGTTAGAACTTTAAATCAAACACGGTTTGTGCTAGCTACTTGAAACATGACACAATACAGTAGTTCTACGTTCTATCCCGAAGGTTTGTTTCCTCTTGATGTAGCCTTACGCAGAGACTGGCGAATAACACATTCAATGAAAGGCGTTGTTAGGCTGCCAAAAAACTACAGTCTCCTGAAATCTCATCATATATTTTTTCTTCCGACCTTCATGATACTTTCAAGTAATGAGCAGTGCACCAATCAAACTTGGATGCCCAAGTTTCGTTCTCCTAGGTTGAAGCATTCGTTTGCAGGAACAGTTTGAATTTTTAGGTTTCACTCTGTTTTGTCCTATATTGACAGATGCAGTTCGAACTCTAAATCAAACACGGTTTGTGCTAGCTTCTTGAAAGTTGACAAAATACTGTAGTTCTACGTTCTATCTCTAAGGTTTGTTTCCTCTTGATGTAGCCTAATGAAGGGACTGGCGAATAACACTTTTATTGAAAGGGGTTGCCAAACTTCCCAAAACTAGAGTCTTCTGAAATCTCAACATATATTTTTTTATCCAATCTTCATGATACTTTCGAGTAATGATCAGTACACCAATCCCACTTGGATGCTCAAGTTTCAATCTCCTACGATGAAGCATTCGTTTGCAGTAACAGTTTGAATTTTTAGGTTTCATTCTGCTTTCTCCTATATTGACAAATGTAGTTCAAACTCTAAATCATACACGGTTTGGGCTAGCTTCTTGAAACTTGACACAATAAAGTAGTTCTATATTCTATCCCTAAGGTTTGTTTCCTCTTGATGTAGCCTTCAGCACAGACTGGCGAATAACACTTTCAATGAAAGGCGTTGTTAGGCTGCCAAAAAACTAGAGTCTCCTGAAATCTCAACACATATTTTTTTCCGACCTTAATGATACTTTCAAGTAATGAGCAGTACACCAATCAAACTTGGATGCCCAAGTTTCGTTCTCCTAGGTTGATGCATTCGTTTGCAGTAACAGTTTGAATTTCTAGGTTTCACTCTGTTTTCTCCTATATTGACAGATGCAGCTAGAACTCTAAATCAAACACGGTTTGTGCTAGCTTCTTGAAACTTGACACAATAAAGTAGTTCTACGTTCTATCTCCAAGGTTTGTTTCCTCTTGATGTAGCCTAATGCAGGGACTGGCGAATAACACTTATATTGAAAGGGGTTGCCAAACTTTCAAAAAACTAGAGTCTCCTGAAATCTCAACATATATTTTTTCATCCAATCTTCATGATACATTCAAGTAATGATCAGTACACCATTCCCACTTGGATGCCCAAGTTTTGTTCTTCTAGGTTGAAGCATTCGTTTGCAGGAACAGTTTGAATTTTTAGGTTTCACTCTGTTTTCTCCTATATTGACAGATGCAGTTAGAACTTTAAATCAAACACGGTTTGTGCTAGCTACTTGAAACATGACACAATAAAGTAGTTCTACGTTCTATCCCTAAGGTTTGTTTCCTCTTGATGTACCCTTAAGCAGAGACTGGCGAATAACACATTCAATGAAAGGCGTTGTTAGGATGCCAAAAAACTACAGTCTCCTGAAATCTCATCATATATTTTTTCTTCCAACCTTCATGATACTTTCAAGTAATGAGCAGTGCACCAATCAAACTTGGATGCCCAAGTTTCGTTCTCCTAGGTTGAAGCATTCGTTTGCAGGAACAGTTTGAATTTTTAGGTTTCACTCTGTTTTGTCCTATATTGACAGATGCAGTTCGAACTCTAAATCAAACACGGTTTGTGCTAGCTTCTTGAAAGTTGACAAAATACTGTAGTTCTACGTTCTATCTCTAAGGTTTGTTTCCTCTTGATGTAGCCTAATGCAGGGACTGGCGAATAACACTTTTATTGAAAGGGGTTGCCAAACTTCCCAAAACTAGAGTCTTCTGAAATCTCAACATATATTTTTTTATCCAATCTTCATGATACTTTCGAGTAATGATCAGTACACCAATCCCACTTGGATGCTCAAGTTTCATTCTCCTACGTTGAAGCATTCGTTTGCAGTAACAGTTTGAATTTTTAGGTTTCATTCTGCTTTCTCCTATATTGACAAATGTAGTTCAAACTCTAAATCATACACGGTTTGGGCTAGCTTCTTGAAACTTGACACAATAAAGTAGTTCTACATTCTATCCCTAAGGTTTGTTTCCTCTTGATGTAGCCTTCAGCACAGACTGGCGAATAACACTTTCAATGAAAGGCGTTGTTAGGCTGCCAAAAAACTAGAGTCTCCTGAAATCTCAACACATATTTTTTTCCGACATTAATGATACTTTCAAGTAATGAGCAGTACACCAATCAAACTTGGATGCCCAAGTTTCGTTCTCCTAGGTTGATGCATTCGTTTGCAGTAACAGTTTGAATTTCTAGGTTTCACTCTGTTTTCTCCTATATTGACAGATGCAGCTAGAACTCTAAATCAAACACGGTTTGTGCTAGCTTCTTGAAACTTGACACAATAAAGTAGTTCTACGTTCTATCTCTAAGGTTTGTTTCCTCTTGATGTAGCCTAATGCAGGGACTGGCGAATAAAACTAATATTGAAAGGGGTTGCCAAACTTTCAAAAAACTAGAGTCTCCTGAAATCTCAACATATATTTTTTCATCCAATCTTCATGATACATTCAAGTAATGATCAGTACACCATTCCCACTTGGATGCCCAAGTTTTGTTCTTCTAGGTTGAAGCATTCGTTTGCAGGAACAGTTTGAATTTTTAGGTTTCACTCTGTTTTCTCCTATATTGACAGATGCAGTTAGAACTTTAAATCAAACACGGTTTGTGCTAGATTCTTGAAACATGACACAATAAAGTAGTTCTACGTTCTATCCCTAAGGTTTGTTTCCTCTTGATGTACCCTTAAGCAGAGGCTGTCGAATAACACATTCAATGAAAGGCGTTGTTAGGCTGCCAAAAAACTAGAGTCTCCTGAAAACTCATCATATATTTTTTCTTCCGACCTTCATGATACTTTCAAGTAATGAGCAGTGCACCAATCAAACTTGGATGCCCAAGTTTCGTTCTCCTAGGTTGAAGCATTCGTTTGCAGGAAAAGTTTTAATTTTTAGGTTTCACTCTGTTTTGTCCTATATTGACAGATGCAGTTCGAACTCTAAATCAAACACGGTTTGTGCTCGCTTTTTGAAACTTGACCAAATACTGTAGTTCTACGTTCTATCTGTAAGGTTTGTTTCCTCTTGATGTAGCCTAATGCAGTTACTGGCGAATAACACTTTTATTGAAAGGGGTTGCCAAACTTCCAAAAACTAGAGTCTTCTGAAATCTCAACATATATTTTTTTATCCAATCTTCATGATACTTTCGAGTAATGATCAGTACACCAATCCCACTTGGATGCTCAAGTTTCATTCTCCTACGTTGAAGCATTCGTTTGCAGTAACAGTTTGAATTTTTAGGTTTCATTCTGCTTTCTCCTATATTGACAAATGTAGTTCAAACTCTAAATCATACACGGTTTGGGCTAGCTTCTTGAAACTTGACACAATAAAGTAGTTCTACATTCTATCCCTAAGGTTTGTTTCCTCTTGATGTAGCCTTCAGCACAGACTGGCGAATAACACTTTCAATGAAAGGCGTTGTTAGGCTGCCAAAAAACTAGAGTCTCCTGAAATCTCAACACATATTTTTTTCCGACCTTAATGATACTTTCAAGTAATGAGCAGTACACCAATCAAACTTGGATGCCCAAGTTTCGTTCTCCTAGGTTGATGCATTCGTTTGCAGTAACAGTTTGAATTTCTAGGTTTCACTCTGTTTTCTCCTATATTGACAGATGCAGCTAGAACTCTAAATCAAACACGGTTTGTGCTAGCTTCTTGAAACTTGACACAATAAAGTAGTTCTACGTTCTATCTCTAAGGTTTGTTTCCTCTTGATGTAGCCTAATGCAGGGACTGGCGAATAACACTAATATTGAAAGGGGTTGCCAAACTTTCAAAAAACTAGAGTCTCCTGAAATCTCAACATATATTTTTTCATCCAATCTTCATGATACATTCAAGTAATGATCAGTACACCATTCCCACTTGGATGCCCAAGTTTTGTTCTTCTAGGTTGAAGCATTCGTTTGCAGGAACAGTTTGAATTTTTAGGTTTCACTCTGTTTTCTCCTATATTGACAGATGCAGTTAGAACTTTAAATCAAACACGGTTTGTGCTAGCTTCTTGAAACATGACACAATAAAGTAGTTCTACGTTCTATCCCTAAGGTTTGTTTCCTCTTGATGTACCCTTAAGCAGAGGCTGTCGAATAACACATTCAATGAAAGGCGTTGTTAGGCTGCCAAAAAACTAGAGTCTCCTGAAAACTCATCATATATTTTTTCTTCCGACCTTCATGATACTTTCAAGTAATGAGCAGTGCACCAATCAAACTTGGATGCCCAAGTTTCGTTCTCCTAGGTTGAAGCATTCGTTTGCAGGAAAAGTTTTAATTTTTAGGTTTCACTCTGTTTTGTCCTATATTGACAGATGCAGTTCGAACTCTAAATCAAACACGGTTTGTGCTCGCTTTTTGAAACTTGACCAAATACTGTAGTTCTACGTTCTATCTGTAAGGTTTGTTTCCTCTTGATGTAGCCTAATGCAGTTACTGGCGAATAACACTTTTATTGAAAGGGGTTGCCAAACTTCCAAAAACTAGAGTCTTCTGAAATCTCAACATATATTTTTTTATCCAATCTTCATGATACTTTCGAGTAATGATCAGTACACAAATCCCACTTGGATGCTCAAGTTTCATTCTCCTACATTGAAGCATTCGTTTGCAGTAACAGTTTTAATATTTAGGTTTCACTGTTTTCTTCTATATTGACAAATGTAGTTCAAACTCTAAATCATACACGGTTTGGGCTAGCTTCTTGAAACTTGACACAATTAAGTAGTTCTACATTCTATCCCTAAGGTTTGTTTCCTCTTGATGTAGCCTTCAGCACAGACTGGCGAATTACACTTTCAATGAAAGGCGTTGTTAGGCTGCCAAAAAACTAGAGTCTCCTGAAATCTCAACACATATTTTTTTCCGACCTTAATGATACTTTCAAGTAATGAGCAGTACACCAATCAAACTTGGATGCCCAAGTTTCGTTCTCCTAGGTTGATGCATTCGTTTGCAGTTACAGTTTGAATTTCTAGGTTTCACTCTCTTTTCTCCTATATTGACAGATGCAGCTAGAACTCTAAATCAAACACGGTTTGTGCTAGCTTCTTGAAACTTGACACAATAAAGTAGTTCTACGTTCTATCTCTAAGGTTTGTTTCCTGTTGATGTAGCCTAATGCAGGGACTGGCGAATAACACTTATATTGAAAGGGGTTGCCAAACTTTCAAAAAACTAGAGTCTCCTGAAATCTCAACATATATTTTTTCATCCAATCTTCATGATACATTCAAGTAATGATCAGTACACCATTCCCACTTGGATGCCCAAGTTTTGTTCTTCTAGGTTGAAGCATTCGTTTGCAGGAACAGTTTGAGTTTTTAGGTTTCACTCTGTTTTCTAATATATTGACAGATGCAGTTAGAACTTTAAATCAAACACGGTTTGTGCTAGCTACTTGAAACATGACACAATAAAGTAGTTCTACGTTCTATCCCGAAGGTTTGTTTCCTCTTGATGTAGCCTTAAGCAGAGACTGGCGAATAACACATTCAATGAAAGGCGTTGTTAGGCTGCCAAAAAACTACAGTCTCCTGAAATCTCATCATATATTTTTTCTTCCGACCTTCATGATACTTTCAAGTAATGAGCAGTGCACCAATCAAACTTTGATGCCCAAGTTTCGTTCTCCTAGGTTGAAGCATTCGTTTGCAGGAACAGTTTGAATTTTTAGGTTTCACTCGGTTTTGTCCTATATTTACAGATGCAGTTCGAACTCTAAATCAAACACGGTTTGTGCTAGCTTCTTGAAACTTGACAAAATACTGTAGTTCTATGTTCTATCTCTAAGGTTTGTTTCCTCTTGATGTAGCCTAATGCAGTTACTGGCGAATAACACTTTTATTGAAAGGGGTTGCCAAACTTCCAAAAACTAGAGTCTTCTGAAATCTCAACATATATTTTTGCATCCAATCTTCATGATACTTTCAAGTAATGATCAGTACACCAATCCCACTTGGATGCTCAAGTTTCATTCTCCTACGTTGAAGCATTCGTTTGCAGTAACAGTTTGAATTTTTAGGTTTCACTGTTTTCTTCTATATTGACAAATGTAGTTCAAACTCTAAATCATACACGGTTTGGGCTAGCTTCTTGAAACTTGACACAATAAAGTAGTTCTACATTCTATCCCTAAGGTTTGTTTCCTCTTGATGTAGCCTTCAGCACAGACTGGCGAATAACACTTTCAATGAAAGGCGTTGTTAGGCTGCCAAAAAACTAGAGTCTCCTGAAATCTCAACACATATTTTTTTCCGACCTTAAGGATACTTTCAAGTAATGAGCAGTACACCAATCAAACTTGGATGCCCAAGTTTCGTTCTCCTAGGTTGATGCATTCGTTTGCAGTAACAGTTTGAATTTCTAGGTTTCACTCTGTTTTCTCCTATATTGACAGATGCAGCTAGAACTCTAAATCAAACACGGTTTGTGCTAGCTTCTTGAAACTTGACACAATAAAGTAGTTCTACGTTCTATCTCTAAGGTTTGTTTCCTCTTGATGTAGCCTAATGCAGGGCCTGGCGAATAACACTTATATTGAAAGGTGTTGCCAATCTTTCAAAAAACTAGAGTCTCCTGAAATCTCAACATATATTTTTTCATCCAATCTTCATAATACATTCAAGTAATGATCAGTACACCATTCCCACTTGGATGCCCAAGTTTTGTTCTTCTAGGTTGAAGCATTCGTTTGCAGGAACAGTTTGAATTTTAAGGTTTCACTCTGTTTTCTCCTATATTGACAGATGCAGTTAGAACTTTAAATCAAACACGGTTTGTGCTAGCTACTTGAAACATGACACAAGAAAGTAGATCTACGTTCTATCCCGAAGGTTTGTTTCCTCTTGATGTAGCCTTAAGCAGAGACTGGCGAATAACACATTCAATGAAAGGCGTTGTTAGTCTGCCAAAAAACTACAGTCTCCTGAAATCTCATCATATATTTTTTCTTCCGACCTTCATGATACTTTCAAGTAATGAGCAGTACACCAATCCCACTTGGATGCTCAAGTTTCATTCTCCTACGTTGAAGCATTCGTTTGCAGTAACAGTTTGAATTTTTAGGTTTCATTCTGCTTTCTCCTATATTGACAAATGTAGTTCAAACTCTAAATCATACATGGTTTGGGCTAGCTTCTTGAAACTTGACACAATAAATTAGTTTTTCATTCTATCCCGAAGGTTTGTTTCCTCTTGTTGTAGCCTTAAGCAGAGACTGGCGAATAACACATTCAATGAAAGGCGTTGTTAGGCTGCCAAAAAACTACAGTCTCCTGAAATCTCATCATATATTTTTTCTTCCGACCTTCATGATACTTTCAAGTAATGAGCAGTGCACCAATCAAACTTGGATGCCCAAGTTTCGTTCTCCTAGGTTGAAGCATTCGTTTGCAGGAACAGTTTGAATTTTTAGGTTTCACTCTGTTTTGTCCTATATTGACAGATGCAGTTCGAACTCTAAATCAAACACGGTTTGTGCTAGCTTCTTGAAACTTGACAAAATACTGTAGTTCTACATTCTATCTCTCAGGTTTGTTTCCTCTTGATGTAGCCTAATGCAGGGACTGGCGAATAACACTTATATTGAAAGGGGTTGCCAAACTTTCAAAAAACTAGAGTCTCCTGAAATCTCAACATATATTTTTTCATCCAATCTTCATGATACATTCAAGTAATGATCAGTACACCATTCCCACTTGGATGCCCAAGTTTTGTTCTTCTAGGTTGAAGCATTCGTTTGCAGGAATAGTTTGAATTTTTAGGTTTCACTCTGTTTTCTCCTATATTGACAGATGCAGTTAGAACTTTAAATCAAACACGGTTTGTGCTAGCTACTTGAAACATGACACAATAAAGTAGTTCTACGTTCTATCCCTAAGGTTTGTTTCCTCTTGATGTACCCTTAAGCAGAGACTGGCGAATAACACATTCAATGAAAGGCGTTGTTAGGATGCCAAAAAACTACAGTCTCCTGAAATCTCATCATATATTTTTTCTTCCAACCTTCATGATACTTTCAAGTAATGAGCAGTGCACCAATCAAACTTGGATGCCCAAGTTTCGTTCTCCTAGGTTGAAGCATTCGTTTGCAGGAACAGTTTGAATTTTTAGGTTTCACTCTGTTTTGTCCTATATTGACAGATGCAGTTCGAACTCTAAATCAAACACGGTTTGTGCTAGCTTCTTGAAAGTTGACAAAATACTGTAGTTCTACGTTCTATCTCTAAGGTTTGTTTCCTCTTGATGTAGCCTAATGCAGGGACTGGCGAATAACACTTTTATTGAAAGGGGTTGCCAAACTTCCCAAAACTAGAGTCTTCTGAAATCTCAACATATATTTTTTTATCCAATCTTCATGATACTTTCGAGTAATGATCAGTACACCAATCCCACTTGGATGCTCAAGTTTCATTCTCCTACGTTGAAGCATTCGTTTGCAGTAACAGTTTGAATTTTTAGGTTTCATTCTGCTTTCTCCTATATTGACAAATGTAGTTCAAACTCTAAATCATACACGGTTTGGGCTAGCTTCTTGAAACTTGACACAATAAAGTAGTTCTACATTCTATCCCTAAGGTTTGTTTCCTCTTGATGTAGCCTTCAGCACAGACTGGCGAATAACACTTTCAATGAAAGGCGTTGTTAGGCTGCCAAAAAACTAGAGTCTCCTGAAATCTCAACACATATTTTTTTCCGACCTTAATGATACTTTCAAGTAATGAGCAGTACACCAATCAAACTTGGATGCCCAAGTTTCGTTCTCCTATGTTGATGCATTCGTTTGCAGTAACAGTTTGAATTTCTAGGTTTCACTCTGTTTTCTCCTATATTGACAGATGCAGCTAGAACTCTAAATCAAACACGGTTTGTGCTAGCTTCTTGAAACTTGACACAATAAAGTAGTTCTACGTTCTATCTCCAAGGTTTGTTTCCTCTTGATGTAGCCTAATGCAGGGACTGGCGAATAACACTTATATTGAAAGGGGTTGCCAAACTTTCAAAAAACTAGAGTCTCCTGAAATCTCAACATATATTTTTTCATCCAATCTTCATGATACATTCAAGTAATGATCAGTACACCATTCCCACTTGGATGCCCAAGTTTTGTTCTTCTAGGTTGAAGCATTCGTTTGCAGGAACAGTTTGAATTTTAAGGTTTCACTCTGTTTTCTCCTATATTGACAGATGCAGTTAGAACTTTAAATCAAACACGGTTTGTGCTAGCTACTTGAAACATGACACAATAAAGTAGATCTACGTTCTATCCCGAAGGTTTGTTTCCTCTTGATGTAGCCTTAAGCAGAGACTGGCGAATAACACATTCAATGAAAGGCGTTGTTAGTCTGCCAAAAAACTACAGTCTCCTGAAATCTCATCATATATTTTTTCTTCCGACCTTCATGATACTTTCAAGTAATGAGCAGTACACCAATCCCACTTGGATGCTCAAGTTTCATTCTCCTACGTTGAAGCATTCGTTTGCAGTAACAGTTTGAATTTTTAGGTTTCATTCTGCTTTCTCCTATATTGACAAATGTAGTTCAAACTCTAAATCATACATGGTTTGGGCTATCTTCTTGAAACTTGACACAATAAATTAGTTTTTCATTCTATCCCGAAGGTTTGTTTCCTCTTGTTGTAGCCTTAAGCAGAGACTGGCGAATAACACATTCAATGAAAGGCGTTGTTAGGCTGCCAAAAAACTACAGTCTCCTGAAATCTCATCATATATTTTTTCTTCCGACCTTCATGATACTTTCAAGTAATGAGCAGTGCACCAATCAAACTTGGATGCCCAAGTTTCGTTCTCCTAGGTTGAAGCATTCGTTTGCAGGAACAGTTTGAATTTTTAGGTTTCACTCTGTTTTGTCCTATATTGACAGATGCAGTTCGAACTCTAAATCAAACACGGTTTGTGCTAGCTTCTTGAAACTTGACAAAATACTTTAGTTCTACGTTCTATCTCTCAGGTTTGTTTCCTCTTGATGTAGCCTAATGCAGGGACTGGCGAATAACACTTATATTGAAAGGGTTGCCAAACTTTCAAAAAACTAGAGTCTCCTGAAATCTCAACATATATTTTTTCATCCAATCTTCATGATACATTCAAGTAATGATCAGTACACCATTCCCACTTGGATGCCCAAGTTTTGTTCTTCTAGGTTGAAGCATTCGTTTGCAGGAATAGTTTGAATTTTTAGGTTTCACTCTGTTTTCTCCTATATTGACAGATGCAGTTAGAACTTTAAATCAAACACGGTTTGTGCTAGCTACTTGAAACATGACACAATAAAGTAGTTCTACGTTCTATCCCTAAGGTTTGTTTCCTCTTGATGTACCCTTAAGCAGAGACTGGCGAATAACACATTCAATGAAAGGCGTTGTTAGGATGCCAAAAAACTACAGTCTCCTGAAATCTCATCATATATTTTTTCTTCCAACCTTCATGATACTTTCAAGTAATGAGCAGTGCACCAATCAAACTTGGATGCCCAAGTTTCGTTCTCCTAGGTTGAAGCATTCGTTTGCAGGAACAGTTTGAATTTTTAGGTTTCACTCTGTTTTGTCCTATATTGACAGATGCAGTTCGAACTCTAAATCAAACACGTTTGTGCTAGCTTCTTGAAAGTTGACAAAATACTGTAGTTCTACGTTCTATCTCTAAGGTTTGTTTCCTCTTGATGTAGCCTAATGCAGGGACTGGCGAATAACACTTTTATTGAAAGGGGTTGCCAAACTTCCCAAAACTAGAGTCTTCTGAAATCTCAACATATATTTTTTTATCCAATCTTCATGATACTTTCGAGTAATGATCAGTACACCAATCCCACTTGGATGCTCAAGTTTCATTCTCCTACGTTGAAGCATTCGTTTGCAGTAACAGTTTGAATTTTTAGGTTTCATTCTGCTTTCTCCTATATTGACAAATGTAGTTCAAACTCTAAATCATACACGGTTTGGGCTAGCTTCTTGAAACTTGACACAATAAAGTAGTTCTACATTCTATCCCTAAGGTTTGTTTCCTCTTGATGTAGCCTTCAGCACAGACTGGCGAATAACACTTTCAATGAAAGGCGTGTTAGGCTGCCAAAAAACTAGAGTCTCCTGAAATCTCAACACATATTTTTTTCTGACCTTAATGATACTTTCAAGTAATGAGCAGTACACCAATCAAACTTGGATGCCCAAGTTTCGTTCTCCTAGGTTGATGCATTCGTTTGCAGTAACAGTTTGAATTTCTAGGTTTCACTCTGTTTTCTCCTATATTGACAGATGCAGCTAGAACTCTAAATCAAACACGGTTTGTGCTAGCTTCTTGAAACTTGACACAATAAAGTAGTTCTACGTTCTATCTCCAAGGTTAGTTTCCTCTTGATGTAGCCTAATGCAGGGACTGGCGAATAACATTTATATTGAAAGGGGTTGCCAAACTTTCAAAAAACTAGAGTCTCCTGAAATCTCAACATATATTTTTTCATCCAATCTTCATGATACATTCAAGTAATGATCAGTACACCATTCCCACTTGGATGCCCAAGTTTTGTTCTTCTAGGTTGAAGCATTCGTTTGCAGGAACAGTTTGAATTTTTAGGTTTCACTCTGTTTTCTCCTATATTGACAGATGCAGTTAGAACTTTAAATCAAACACGGTTTGTGCTAGCTACTTGAAACATGACACAATAAAGTAGTTCTACGTTCTATCCCTAAGGTTTGTTTCCTCTTGATGTACCCTTAAGCAGAGACTGGCGAATAACACATCAATGAAAGGCGTTGTTAGGATGCCAAAAACTACAGTCTCCTGAAATCTCATCATATATTTTTTCTTCCAACCTTCATGATACTTTCAAGTAATGAGCAGTGCACCAATCAAACTTGGATGCCCAAGTTTCGTTCTCCTAGGTTGAAGCATTCGTTTGCAGGAACAGTTTGAATTTTAGGTTTCACTCTGTTTTGTCCTATATTGACAGATGCAGTTCGAACTCTAAATCAAACACGGTTTGTGCTAGCTTCTTGAAAGTTGACAAAATACTGTAGTTCTACGTTCTATCTCTAAGGTTTGTTTCCTCTTGATGTAGCCTAATGCAGGGACTGGCGAATAACACTTTTATTGAAAGGGGTTGCCAAACTTCCCAAAACTAGAGTCTTCTGAAATCTCAACATATATTTTTTTATCCAATCTTCATGATACTTTCGAGTAATGATCAGTACACCAATCCCACTTGGAAGCTCAAGTTTCATTCTCCTACGTTGAAGCATTCGTTTGCAGTAACAGTTTGAATTTTTAGGTTTCATTCTGCTTTCTCCTATATTGACAAATGTAGTTCAAACTCTAAATCATACACGGTTTGGGCTAGCTTCTTGAAACTTGACACAATAAAGTAGTTCTACATTCTATCCTAAGGTTTGTTTCCTCTTGATGTAGCCTTCAGCACAGACTGGCGAATAACACTTTCAATGAAAGGCGTTGTTAGGCTGCCAAAAAACTAGAGTCTCCTGAAATCTCAACACATATTTTTTTCCGACCTTAATGATACTTTCAAGTAATGAGCAGTACACCAATCAAACTTGGATGCCCAAGTTTCGTTCTCCTAGGTTGATGCATTCGTTTGCAGTAACAGTTTGAATTTCTAGGTTTCACTCTGTTTTCTCCTATATTGACAGATGCAGCTAGAACTCTAAATCAACACGGTTTGTGCTAGCTTCTTGAACTTGACACAATAAAGTAGTTGTACGTTCTATCTCAAGGTTTGTTTCCTCTTGATGTAGCCTAATGCAGGGACTGGCGAATAACACTTATATTGAAAGGGGTTGCCAAACTTCAAAAAACTAGAGTCTCCTGAAATCTCAACATATATTTTTTCATCCAATCTTCATGATACATTCAAGTAATGATCAGTACACCATTCCCACTTGGATGCCCAAGTTTTGTTCTTCTAGTTTGAAGCATTCGTTTGCAGGAACAGTTTGAATTTTTAGGTTTCACTCTGTTTTCTCCTATATTGACAGATGCAATTAGAACTTTAAATCAAACACGGTTTGTGCTAGCTTCTTGAAAGATGACACAATAAAGTAGTTCTACGTTCTATCCCTAAGGTTTGTTTCCTCTTGATGTACCCTTAAGCAGAGGCTGTCGAATAACACATTCAATGAAAGGCGTTGTTAGGCTGCCAAAAAACTAGAGTCTCCTGAAAACTCATCATATATTTTTCTTCCGACCTTCATGATACTTTCAAGTAATGAGCAGTGCACCAATCAAACTTGGATGCCCAAGTTTCGTTCTCCTAGGTTGAAGCATTCGTTTGCAGGAAAAGTTTTAATTTTTAGGTTTCACTCTGTTTTGTCCTATATTGACAGATGCAGTTCGAACTCTAAATGAAACACGGTTTGTGCTCGCTTTTTGAAACTTGACCAAATACTGTAGTTCTACGTTCTATCTGTAAGGTTTGTTTCCTCTTGATGTAGCCTAATGCAGTTACTGGCGAATAACACTTTTATTGAAAGGGGTTGCCAAACTTCCAAAAACTAGAGTCTTCTGAAATCTCAACATATATTTTTTTATCCAATCTTCATGATACTTTCGAGTAATGATCAGTACACCAATCCCACTTGGATGCTCAAGTTTCATTCTCCTACATTGAAGCATTCGTTTGCAGTAACAGTTTAATTTTTAGGTTTCACTGTTTTCTTCTATATTGACAAATGTAGTTCAAACTCTAAATCATACACGGTTTGGGCTAGCTTCTTGAAACTTGACACAATTAAGTAGTTCTACATTCTATCCCTAAGGTTTGTTTCCTCTTGATGTAGCCTTCAGCACAGACTGGCGAATAACACTTTCAATGAAAGGCGTTGTTAGGCTGCCAAAAAACTAGAGTCTCCTGAAATCTCAACACATATTTTTTTCCGACCTTAATGATACTTTCAAGTAATGAGCAGTACACCAATCAAACTTGGATGCCCAAGTTTCGTTCTCCTAGGTTGATGCATTCGTTTGCAGTTACAGTTTGAATTTCTAGGTTTCACTCTCTTTTCTCCTATATTGACAGATGCAGCTAGAACTCTAAATCAAACACGGTTTGTGCTAGCTTCTTGAAACTTGACACAATAAAGTAGTTCTACGTTCTATCTCTAAGGTTTGTTTCCTGTTGATGTAGCCTAATGCAGGGACTGGCGAATAACACTTATATTGAAAGGGGTTGCCAAACTTTCAAAAAACTAGAGTCTCCTGAAATCTCAACATATATTTTTTCATCCAATCTTCATGATACATTCAAGTAATGATCAGTACACCATTCCCACTTGGATGCCCAAGTTTTGTTCTTCTAGGTTGAAGCATTCGTTTGCAGGAACAGTTTGAGTTTTTAGGTTTCACTCTGTTTTCTCCTATATTGACAGATGCAGTTAGAACTTTAAATCAAACACGGTTTGTGCTAGCTACTTGAAACATGACACAATAAAGTAGTTCTACGTTCTATCCCTAAGGTTTGTTTCCTCTTGATGTACCCTTAAGCAGAGACTGGCGAATAACACATTCAATGAAAGGCGTTGTTAGGCTGCCAAAAAACTACAGTCTCCTGAAATCTCATCATATATTTTTCTTCCGACCTTCATGATACTTTCAATAATGAGCAGTGCACCAATCAAACTTTGATGCCCATGTTTCGTTCTCCTAGGTTGAAGCATTCGTTTGCAGGAACAGTTTGAATTTTTAGGTTTCACTCGGTTTTGTCCTATATTGACAGATGCAGTTCGAACTCTAAATCAAACACGGTTTGTGCTAGCTTCTTGAAACTTGACAAAATACTGTAGTTCTATGTTCTATCTCTAAGGTTTGTTTCCTCTTGATGTAGCCTAATGCAGTTACTGGCGAATAACACTTTTATTGAAAGGGGTTGCCAAACTTCCAAAAACTAGAGTCTTCTGAAATCTCAACATATATTTTTGCATCCAATCTTCATGATACTTTCAAGTAATGATCAGTACACCAATCCCACTTGGATGCTCAAGTTCATTCTCCTACGTTGAAGCATTCGTTTGCAGTAACAGTTTTGAATTTTTAGGTTTCACTGTTTTCTTCTATATTGACAAATGTAGTTCAAACTCTAAATCATACACGGTTTGGGCTAGCTTCTTGAAACTTGACACAATAAAGTAGTTCTACATTCTATCCCTAAGGTTTGTTTCCTCTTTGATGTAGCCTTTCAGCCACAGACTGGCGAATAACACTTTCAATGAAAGGCGTTGTTAGGCTGCCAAAAAAAC
>NW_027511139.1:0-28052 GCF_048772815.1 Callospermophilus lateralis | reverse complement strand
ATGACACGTGGTGGTAATGACAAGTACACAAATCGCACTTGGCTCACCAAATTTTGTTCTTCTAGGTTGAAGCGTTCGTTTACAGTAGCAGTTTTTCTTTTTAGGTTTCACTCTGTTCTCTCCTATAAAGATAGATGAATTTGGAACTCTAAATCCAACATGGTTTGTAGTAGCTATTTGAAACTTGACAAAATAAAGGAGTTCTCAATTTTGTCTCTATGATTTGTTTCTGCTTCATGTAGCCCTAAGCAGGGACTCTGGAAAACCACTTTTATTAAAAGCGGTTTCCAAGCTTCCAAGAAATTACGAGTTTCCAAAATACCAGCCAATATTTTTTCACCCAATCTTGATGATACGTGGTGGTAATAACAAGTACACAGATCCCACTTGGCTCACCAAATTTTGTTCTTCTAGGTTGAAGCTTTCGTCTACAGTAGCAGTTTATATTTTTAGGTTCCCTCTGCTCTATCCTATATAGATAGATGAATTTGGAACTCTAAATCCAACATGGTTTGTAGTAGCTATTTGAAACTTGACAAAATAAAGAAGGTCTCAGTTTTGTCTCTATGTTTTGTTTCCGCTTCATGTAGCCCTACGCCGAGACTGTGCAAAACCACTTTTATTGAAAGGGGTTGCCAAGCTTCCAAGAAATTACGTGTTTCCGAAATACCAGCAAATATTTTTTCACTAAATCTTGATGATACGTGGTGGTAATGACAAGTACACAGATCCCACTTGGCTCACCAAATTTTGTTCTTCTAGGTTGAAGCGTTCGTTTACAGTAGCAGTTTTCATATTTAGGTTTCACTCTGTTCTCTCCTATATAGATAGATGAATTTGGAACTCTAAATCCAACATGGTTTGTAGTAGCTCTTTGAAACTTGACAAAATAAAGGAGTTCTCAGTTTTGTCTCTATGGTTTGTTTCCTCTTCAAGTAGCCCTAGGCACAGACTGTGGAAAAGCACTTTCTTTGAGAGGGGTTGCCAAGCTTCTAAGAAACAACGAGTTTCCGAAATACCAGCAAATATATTTTCACCCAATCTTGATCATACTTGGTGGTAATGATCAGTACACAAATCCCACTTGGCTCACCAAAATTTACTTCTTCTAGTTTGAAGCATTCGTTTACAGTAGCAGTTTTTATTTTTAGGTTCTACTCTGTCCTCTCCTATATAGATAGATGAATTTGGAACTCTCAATCCAACATCGTTTGTAGTAGCTATTTGAAACTTGACAAAATAAAGGAGTTCTCAGTTTTGTCTCTATGATTTGTTTCCGCTTGATGTAGCCCTAAGCAGAGACTGTGGAAAACCACTTTCATTGAAAGGGGATGCCCAGCTTCCAAGAAATTACGAGTTTCCGAAATACCAGCAAATATTTTTTCACCCAATCTTGATGATACTTGGGGGTAATGATTACTACACAAATCCCACTTGGCTCACCAAATTTTGTTCTTCTAGGTTGAAGCGTTCATTTACAGTAGCAGTTTTCTTTTTAGGTTTCACTCTGTTCTCTCCTATATAGATAGATGAATTTAGAACTCTTAATCCAAAATGGTTTGTAGTAGCTCTTTGAAACTTGACAAAATAAAAAAGTTCTCACTTTTGTCTCTATGGTTTCTTTCCTCTTCAAGTAGCCCTAGGCACAGACTGTGGAAAAGCACTTTCATTAAGAGGGGATGCCAAGCTTCTAGGAAACAACGAGTTTCTGAAATACCAGCAAATAAATTTTCACCCAATCTTGATCATACTTGGTGGTAATGATCAGTACAGAAATCCCACTTGGTTCACCAAATTTACTTCTTCTAGGTTGAAGCGTTCGTTTACAGTAGCAGTTTTTATTTTAACGTTTTACTCTCTTCTCTCCTATATAGATAGATGAATTTGGAACTCTAAATCCAACATGGTTTGTAGTAGCTGTTTGCAACTTGACAATATAAAGGAGTTCTAAATTTTGTCTCTATGATTTGTTTCCGCTTCATGTAGCCCTAAGCAGAGACTCTGGAAAACCACTTTTATTGAAAGGGGTTGTAAAGCTTCCAAGAAATTACGAGTTTCCGAAATACCACCAAATTTTTTTCACCCAATCTTGATCATACTTGGTAGTAATGATCAGTACACAAATCCCACTTGGCTCTCCAAATATTGTTCTTCTAGGGTGAAGCGTTCGTTACAGTAGCAGTTTTTCTTTTTAGGTTTCACTTTATTCTCTCCTATATAGATAGATGAATTTGGAACTCTAAATCCAACAGGGTTTGTAGTAGCTCTTTGAAACTTGACAAAATAAAGGAGTTCTCAGTTTTGTCTCTATGATTTGTTTCCGCTTCATGTAGCCCTAAGCAGAGGCTGTGCAAAACCACTTTTATTGAAAGGGGTTGCCCAGCTTCCAAGAAATTACGATTTTCCGAAATACCAGCAAATATCTTTTCACCCAATGTTGATGATACGTGGTGGTAATGACAAGTACACAGATCCCACTTGGCTCACCAAATTTTGTTCTTCTAGGTTGAAGCATTTGTTTACAGTAGCAGTTTTTATTTTTAGTTTCACACTGTTCTCTCCTATATAGATAGATGCATTTGGAACTCTAAATCCAACATGGTTTGTAGTAGCTATTTGAAACTTGACAAAATAAAGGAGTTCTCAGTTTTGTCTCCATAGTATGTTTCCTCTTCAAGTAGCCGTAGGCAAAGACTGTGGAAAAGCACTTTCATTGAGAGGGGTTGCCAAGCTTCTAAGAAACAACGATTTTCCGAAATACCAGCAAATATTTTTTCACCCAATCTTGATGATACTTGGGGGTAATGATTAGTACACAAATCCCACTTGGCTCACCAAATTTTGTTCTTCTAGGTTGAAGCGTTCGTTTACAGTAGCAGTTTTCATTTTTAGGTTTCACTCTGTTCTCTCCTATATAGATAGATGAATTTAGAACTCTTAATCCAAATTGGTTTGTAGTAGCTCTTTGAAAGTTGACAAAATAAAGGAGTTCTCACTTTTGTCTCTATGGTTTCTTTCCTCTTCAAGTAGCTCTAGGCACAGACTGTGGAAAAGCACTTTCATTGAGAGGGGATGCCAAGCTTCTAGGAAACAACGAGTTTCTGAAATACCAGCAAGTAAATTTTCACCCAATCTTGATCATACTTGGTGGTAATGATCAGTACAGAAATCCCACTTGCCTCACCAAATTTACTTCTTCTAGGTTGAAGCGTTCGTTTACAGTAGCAGTTTTTATTTTTACGTTTGACTCTGTTCTCTCCTATATAGATAGATGAATTTGGAACTCAAAATCCAACATGGTTTGTAGTAGCTGTTTGCAACTTGACAAAATAAAGGAGTTCTCAATTTTGTCTCTATGATTTGTTTCCGCTTTATGTAGCCCTAAGCAGAGACTCTGGAAAACCACTTTTATTGAAAGGGGTTGCCAAGCTTCCAAGAAATTACGAGTTTCCGAATACCACCAAATTTTTTTCACCCAATCTTGATCATACTTGGTGGTAATGATCAGCACACAAATCCCACTTGGCTCTCCAAATTTGGTTCTTCTAGGTTGAAGCGTTCGTTACAGTAGCAGTTTTTCTTTTTAGGTTTCACTCTATTCTCTCCTATATAGATAGATGAATTTGGAACTCTAAATCCAACATGGTTTGTAGTAGCTCTTTGAACGTTGACAAAATAAAGGAGTTCTCAGTTTTGTCTCTATGGGTTGTTTCCACTTCAAGTAGCCCTAGGCACAGACTGTGGAAAAGCACTTTCATTGAGAGGGGTGGCCAAGCTTCTAAGAAATAATGAGTTTCCGTAATACCAGCAAATATTTTTTCACCCAATGTTGATGACACGTGGTGGTAATGACAAGTACACAAATCGCACTTGGCTCACCAAATTTTGTTCTTCTAGGTTGAAGCGTTCGTTTACAGTAGCAGTTTTTCTTTTTAGGTTTCACTCTGTTCTCTCCTATATAGATAGATGAATTTGGAACTCTAAATCCAACATGGTTTGTAGTAGCTACTGAAACTTGACAAAATAAAGGAGTTCTCAGTTTTGTTTCTATAGTTTGTTTCCTCTTCAAGTAGCCCTCGGCACAGACTGTGGAAAAGCACTTTCATTGAGAGTGGTTGCCAAGCTTCTAAGAAACAACAAGTTTCCGAAATACCAGCAAATGTTCTTTCACCCAATCTTGATGATACTTGGGGGTAATGATTAGTACTAAAATCCCACTTGGCTCACCAAATTTTGTTCTTCTAGGTTGAAGCGCTCGTTTACATAGCAGTTTTTATTTTTATGTTTCACTCTGTTCTCTCCTATATAGATAGATGAATTTGGAACTCTAAATCCACACATGGTTTGTAGTAGCTGTTTGCAACTTGACAAAGTAAAGGAGTTCTCAATTTTGTCTCTATGATTTGTTTCCGCTTCATGTAGCCCTAAGCAGAGACTCTGGAAAACCACTTTTATTGAAAGGGGTTGCCAAGCTTCCAAGAAATTACGAGTTTACGAAATACCTGCAAATGTTTTTTCACCCAATCTTGATGATACGTGGTGGTAATGACAAGTACACAGATCCCACTTGGCTCACCAAATTTTGTTCTTCTAGGTTGAAGCGTTCGTTTACAGTAGCAGTTTTTATTTTTAGGTTTCACTCTGTTCTCTCCTATATAGATAGATGAATTCGGAACTCTAAATCCAACATGTTTTGTAGTAGCTCTTTGAAACTTGACAAAAAAGTAGTTCTCAGTTTTGTCTCTATGGTTTGTTTCCTCTTCAAGTAGCCCTAGGCACAGACTGGGGAAAAGCACTTTCATTGAGAGGGGTTGCCAAGCTTCTAAGAAATAATGAGTTTCCGAAATACCAGCATATATTTTTTCACCCAATGTTGATGATACGTGGTGGAAATGACAAGTACATAAATCCTACTTGGCTCACCAAATTTACTTCTTCTAGGTTGAAGCGTTCGTTTACAGTAGCAGTTTTTATTTTTAGGTTTTACCCTGTTCTCTCCTATATAGATAGATGAATTTGGAACTCTAAATCCAACATGGTTTGTAGTAGCTCTTTGAAACTTGACAAAATAAAGGAGTTCTCAGTTTTTTCTCTATGATTTGTTTCCGCTTCATGTAGCCCTAAGCAGAGACTGTGGAAAAGCACTTTCATTGAAATGGGTTGCCAAGTTTTCCAGAAATTACGAGTCTCCGAAATACCAGCAAATATTTTTTCACCCAATCTTTATGATACTTGGTGGTAATGATCGGTACACAAATCCCATTTAACTCACCGAATTTTGTTCTTCTAGGTTAAAGCGATCGTTTACAGTAGCAGTTTATATTTTTAGGTTCCCTCTGCTCTCTCCTATATAGATAGATGAATTTGGGACTCTAAATCCGACATGGTTTTTAGTAGCTCTTTGAAACTTGACAAAGTAAAGGAGTTCTCAATTTTGTCTCTATGATTTGTTTCCGCTTCATGTAACCCTAAGGAGAGACTCTGGAAAACCATTTTTTATTGAAAGGGGTTGCCAAGCTTCCAAGAAATTACGAGTTTTCGAAATTCCAGCAAATATTTTTTCACCCAATGTTGATGATACGTGGTGGTAATGACAAGTACACAGATCCCACTTGGCTCACCAAATTTTGTTCTTCTAGGTTGAAGCGTTCATTTACAGTAGCAGTTTTTCTTTTTAGGTTTCACTCTGTTCTCTCCTATAAAGATAGATGAATTTGGAACTCTAAATCCAACATGGTTTGTAGTAGCTCTTTGAAACTTGCCAAAATAAAGGAGTTCTCAGTTTTGTCTCTATGATTTGTTTCCGATTCATGTAGCCCTAAGCAGAGACTGTGGAAAACCACTTTTATTGAAAGGGGTTTCCAAGCTTCCAAAAAATTACGAGTTTCCTAAATAGCAGCAAATATTTTTTCACCCAAAGTTGATGATTAATGGTGGTAATGACAAGTACACAAATCCCACTTGGCTCACCAAATTTTTTTCTTCTAAGTTGAAGCGTTCGTTTACAGTAGCAGTTTTTCTTTTTAGGTTTCACTCTGTTCTCTCCTATATAGATAGATGAATTTGGAACTCTATATCCAACATGGTTTGTAGTAGCTCTTTGAAACTTGAGAAAATAAAGGAGTTCTCAGTTTTGTCTCTATGATTTGTTTCCGCTTCATGTAGCCCTAAGCAGAGACTGTGGAAAAGCACTTTCATTGAAAGGGGTTGCCAAGCTTACAAGAAATTATGAGTTTCCGAAATACCAGCATATGTTTTTTCACCCAATGTTGATGATACGTGGTGGAAATGACAAGTACATAAATCCCACTTGGCTCACCAAATTTACTTCTTCTAGGTTGAAGCGTTCGTTTACAGTAGCAGTTTTTATTTTTAGGTTTTACCCTGTTCTCTCCTATATAGATAGATGAATTTGGAACTCTAAATCCAACATGGTTTGTAGTAGCTCTTTGAAACTTGACAAAATAAAGGAGTTCTCAGTTTTTTCTCTATGATTTGTTTCCGCTTCATGTAGCCCTAAGCAGAGACTGTGGAAAAGCACTTTCATTGAAATGGGTTGCCAAGTTTTCCAGAAATTACGAGTCTCCGAAATACCAGCAATTTTTTTTTCACCCAATCTTTATGATACTTGGTGGTAATGATTGGTACACAAATCCCATTTAACTCACCGAATTATGTTCTTCTAGGTTAAAGCGATCGTTTACAGTAGCAGTTTATATTTTAAGGTTCCCTCTGCTCTCTCCTATATAGATAGATGAATTTGGGACTCTAAATCCGACATGGTTTGTAGTAGATCTTGAAACTTGACAAAGTAAAGGAGTTCTCAATTTTGTCTCTATGATTTGTTTCCGCTTCATGTAACCCTAAGGAGAGACTCTGGAAAACCATTTTTTATTGAAAGGGGTTGCCAAGCTTCCAAGAAATTATGAGTTTTCGAAATTCCAGCAAATATTTTCTCACCCAATGTTGATGATACGTGGTGGTAATGACAAGTACACAAATCCCACATGGCTCACCAAATTATGTTCTTCTAGTTTGAAGCGATCGTTTACAGTAGCAGTTTTTCTTTTTAGGTTTCACTCTGTTCTCTCCTGTATAGATAGATGAATTTGGAACTCTAAATCCAACATGGTTTGTAGTAGCTCTTTGAAACTTGACAAAATAAAGGAGTTCTCAGTTTTGTCTCTATGATTTGTTTCCGATTCATGTAGCCCTAAGCAGAGACTGTGGAAAACCACTTTTATTGAAATGGGTTTCCAAGCTTCCAAAAAATTACGAGTTTCCGAAATAGCAGCAAATATTTTTTCACCCAAAGTTGATGATACGTGGTGGTAATGACAAGTACACAAATCCCACTTGGCTCACCAAATTTTTTTCTTCTAAGTTGAAGCGTTCGTTTACAGTAGCAGTTTTTCTTTTTAGGTTTCACTCTGTTCTCTCCTATATAGATAGATGAATTTGGAACTCTATATCCAACATGGTTTGTAGTAGCTCTTTGAAACTTGAGAAAATAAAGGAGTTCTCAGTTTTGTCTCTATGATCTGTTTCCGCTTCATGTAGCCCTAAGCAGAGACTGTGGAAAAGCACTTTCATTGAAAGGGGTTGCCAAGCTTACAGGAAATTATGAGTCTCCGAAATACCAGCATATATTTTTTCACCCAATGTTGATGATACGTTGTGGAAATGACAAGTACATAAATCCCACTTGGCTCACCAAATTTACTTCTTCTAGGTTGAAGCGTTCGTTTTCAGTAGCAGTTTTTATTTTTAGGTTTTACCCTGTTCTCTCCTATATAGATAGATGAATTTGGAACTCTAAATCCAACATGGTTTGTAGTAGCTCTTTGAAACTTGACAAAATAAAGGAGTTCTCAGTTTTGTCTCTATGATTTGTCTCCGCTTCATGTAGCCCTAAGCAGAGACTGTGGAAAAGCACTTTCATTGAAATGGGTTGCCAAGTTTTCCAGAAATTACGAGTCTCCGAAATACCAGCAAATATTTTTTCACCCAATCTTTATGATACTTGGTGGTAATGATCGGTACACAAATCTCATTTAACTCACCGAATTTTGTTCTTCCAGGTTAAAGCGATCGTTTACAGTAGCAGTTTATATTTTTAGGTTCCCTCTGCTCTCTCCTATATAGATAGATGAATTTGGGACTCTAAATCCGACATGGTTTGTAGTAGCTCTTTGAAACTTGACAAAGTAAAGGAGTTCTCAATTTTGTCTCTATGATTTGTTTCCGCTTCATGTAACCCTAAGGAGAGACTCTGGAAAACCATTTTTTATTGAAAGGGGTTGCCAAGCTTCCAGGAAATTACGAGTTTTCGAAATTCCAGCAAATATTTTTTCACCCAATGTTGATGATACGTGGTGGTAATGACAAGTACACAGATCCCACTTGGCTCACCAAATTTTGTTCTTCTAGGTTGAAGCGTTCGTTTACAGTAGCAGTTTTTCATTTTAGGTTTCACTCTGTTCTCTCCTATATAGATAGATGAATTTGGAACTCTAAATCCAACATGGTTTGTAGTAGCTCGTTGAAACTTGACAAAATAAAGGAGTTCTCAGTTTTGTCTCTATGATTTGTTTCCGATTCATGTAGCCCTAAGCAGAGACTGTGGAAAACCACTTTTATTTAAAGGGGTTTCCAAGCTTCTAAAAAATTACGAGTTTCCGAAATAGCAGCAAATATTTTTTCACCCAAAGTTGATGATACGTGGTGGTAATGACAAGTACACAAATCCCAATTGGCTCACCAAATTTTGTTCTTCTAAGTTGAAGCGTTTGTTTACAGTAGCAGTTTTTCTTTTTAGGTTTCACTCTGTTCTCTCCTATATAGATAGAAGAATTTGGAACTCTATATCCAACATGGTTTGTAGTAGCTCTTTGAAACTTGACAAAATAAAGGAGTTCTCAGTTTGGTCTCTATGATTTGTTTCCACTTCATGTAGCCCTAAGAAGAGACTGTGGAAATCCACTTTTATTGAAAGGGGTTGCCAAGCTTCCAAGAAATTACGTGTTTCCGAAAAACCAGCAAATATTTTTTCAACCAATCTTGATGATACATTGTGGTAATGACAAGTACACAGATCCCACTTGGCTCACCAAATTTTGTTCTTGTAGGTTGAAGCGGTCGTTTACAGTAGCAGTTTTTATTTTTAGGTTTCACTCTGTTCTCTCCTATATAGATAGATGAATTTGGAACTCTAAATCCAACATGGTTTGTAGTAGCTCTTTGAAACTTGACAAAATAAAGGAGTTCTCAGTTTTGTCTCTATGATTTGATTCCGCTTCATGTAGCCCTAAGCAGAGACTGTGTAATTCACTTTCATTGAAAGGGATTGCCAAGCTTCCCAGAAATTATGAGTCTCCGAAATACCAGCAAATATTTTTTTACCCAATCTTGATGATGCGTGGTGGTAATGACAAGTACACAAATCCCACTTGGCTCACCAAATTTACTTCTTCTAGGTTGAAGCATTCGTTTACAGTAGCAGTTTTTCTTTTTACGTTTCACTCTGTTCTCTCCTATATAGATAGATGAATTTGGAACTCTAAATCCAACATGGTTTGTAGTAGCTCTTTGTTACTTGACAAAATAAAGAGTTCTCAGTTTTGTCTCTATGGTTTGTTTCCTCTTCAAGTATCCCTAGGCACAGACTGTGGAAAAGCAATTTCATTGAGAGGGGTTGCCAAGCTTCTAAGAAATTACGAGTTTCCGAAATACCAGCAAATATTTTTTTCATCCAATCTTGATGATACTTGGTGGTAATAATTGGTACACGAATCCCATTTGACTCACCAAATTTTGTTCTTCTAGGTTAAAGCGATCGTTTACAGTAGCAGTTTATATTTTTAGGTTCCCTCTGCTCTCTCCTATATAGATAGATGAATTTGGAACTCTAAATCCAACATGGTTTGTAGTATCTCTTTGAAACTTGACAAAGTAAAGGAGTTCTCAGATTTGTCTCTATGATTTGTTTCCGCTTCATGTAGCCCTAAGCAGAGACTCTGGAAAACCATTATTTCTTGAAAGGGGTTGCCAAGCTTCCAAGAAATTACGAGTTTTCGAAATTCCAGCAAATATTTTTTGACCCAATGTTGATTATACGTGGTGGTAATGACAAGTACACAAATCCCACTTGGCTCACCAAATTTTGTTCTTCTAGGTTAAAGCGATCGTTTACAGTAGCAGTTTATATTTTTAGGTTCCCTCTGCTCTCTCCTATATAGATAGATGAATTTGGGACTCTAAATCCGACATGGTTTGTAGTAGCTCTTTGAAACTTGACAAAATAAAGGAGTTCTCAGTTTTGTCTCTATGATTTGTTTCCGATTCATGTAGCCCTAAGCAGAGACTGTGGAAAAACACTTTTATTGAAAGGGGTTTCCAAGCTTCCAAAAAATTACGAGTTTCCGAAATAGCAGCAAATATTTTTTCACCCAAAGTTGATGATACGTGGTGGTAATGACAAGTACACAAATCCCACTTGGCTCACCAAATTTTGTTCTTCTAAGTTGAAGCGTTCGTTTACAGTAGCAGTTTTTCTTTTTAGGTTTCACTCTGTTCTCTCCTATATAGATAGATGAATTTGGAACTCTATATCCAACATGGTTTGTAGTAGCTCTTTGAAACTTGAGAAAATAAAGGAGTTCTCAGTTTTGTCTCTATGATTTGTTTCTGCTTCATGTAGCCCTAAGCAGAGAATGTGGAAAAGCACTTTCATTGAAAGGGGTTGCCAAGTTTTACAAGAAATTATGAGTTTCCGAAATACCAGCATATATTTTTTCACCCAATGTTGATGATACGTGGTGGAAATGACAAGTACATAAATCCTACTTGGCTCACCAAATTTACTTCTTCTAGGTTGAAGCGTTCGTTTACAGTAGCAGTTTTTATTTTTAGGTTTTACCCTGTTCTCTCCTATATAGATAGATGAATTTGGAACTCTAAATCCAACATGGTTTGTAGTAGCTCTTTGAAACTTGACAAAATAAAGGAGTTCTCAGTTTTGTCTCTATGATTTGTTTCCGCTTCATGTAGCCCTAAGCAGAGACTGTGGAAAAGCACTTTCATTGAAATGGGTTGCCAAGTTTTCCAGAAATTACGAGTCTCCGAAATACCAGCAAATATTTTTTCACCCAATCTTTATGATACTTGGTGGTAATGATCGGTACACAAATCCCATTTAACTCACCGAATTTTGTTCTTCTAGGTTAAAGCGATCCTTTACAGTAGCAGTTTATATTTTTAGGTTCCCTCTGCTCTCTCCTATATAGATAGATGAATTTGGGACTCTAAATCCGACATGGTTTGTAGTAGCTCTTTGAAACTTGACAAAGTAAAGGAGTTCTCAATTTTGTCTCTATGATTTGTTTCCGCTTCATGTAACCCTAAGGAGAGACTCTGGAAAACCATTTTTTATTGAAAGGGGTTGCCAAGCTTCCAAGAAATTATGAGTTTTCGAAATTCCAGCAAATATTTTCTCACCCAATGTTGATGATACGTGGTGGTAATGACAAGTACACAAATCCCACATGGCTCACCAAATTAGGTTCTTCTAGGTTGAAGCGATCGTTTACAGTAGCAGTTTTTCTTTTTAGGTTTCACTCTGTTCTCTCCTGTATAGATAGATGAATTTGGAACTCTAAATCCAACATGGTTTGTAGTAGCTCTTTGAAACTTGACAAAATAAAGGAGTTCTCAGTTTTGTCTCTATGATTTGTTTACGATTCATGTAGCCCTAAGCAGAGACTGTGGAAAACCACTTTTATTGAAAGGGGTTTCCAAGCTTCCAAAAAATTACGAGTTTCCGAAATAGCAGCAAATATTTTTTCACCCAAAGTTGATGATACGTGGTGGTAATGACAAGTACACAAATCCCACTTGGCTCACCAAATTTTGTTCTTCTAAGTTGAAGCGTTCGTTTACAGTAGCAGTTTTTCTTTTTAGGTTTCACTCTGTTCTCTCCTATATAGATAGATGAATTTGGAACTCTATATCCAACATGGTTTGTAGTAGCTCTTTGAAACTTGAGAAAATAAAGGAGTTCTCAGTTTTGTCTCTATGATTTGTTTCCGCTTCATGTAGCCCTAAGCAGAGACTGTGGAAAAGCACTTTCATTGAAAGGGGTTGCCAAGCTTAAAAGAAATTATGAGTTTCCGAAATACCAGCATAAATTTTTTCACCCAATGTTGATAATACGTGGTGGAAATGACAAGTACATAAATCCCACTTGGCTCACCAAATTTACTTCTTCTAGGTTGAAGCGTTCGTTTACAGTAGCAGTTTTTATTTTTAGGTTTTACTCTGTTCTCTCCTATATAGATAGATGAATTTGGAACTCTAAATCCAACATGGTTTGTAGTAGCTCTTTGAAACTTGACAAAATAAAGGAGTTCTCAGTTTTGTCTCTATGATTTGTTTCCGCTTCATGTAGCCCTAAGCAGAGACTGTGGAAAAGCACTTTCATTGAAATGGGTTGCCAAGTTTTCCAGAAATTACGAGTCTCCGAAATACCAGCAAATTTTTTTTCACCCAATCTTTATGATACTTGGTGATAATGATTGGTACACAAATCCCATTTAACTCACCGAATTATGTTCCTCTAAGTTAAAGCGATCGTTTACAGTAGCAGTTTATATTTTTAGGTTCCCTCTGCTCTCTCCTATATAGATAGATGAATTTGGGACTCTAAATCCGACATGGTTTGTAGTAGCTCTTTGAAACTTGACAAAGTAAAGGAGTTCTCAATTTTGTCTCTATGATTTGTTTCCGCTTCATGTAACCCTAAGGAGAGACTCTGGAAAACCATTTTTTATTGAAAGGGGTTGCCAAGCTTCCAGGAAATTACGAGTTTTCGAAATTCCAGCAAATATTTTTTCACCCAATGTTGATGATACGTGGTGGTAATGACAAGTACACAGATCCCACTTGGCTCACCAAATTTTGTTCTTCTAGGTTGAAGCGTTCGTTTACAGTAGCAGTTTTTCTTTTTAGGTTTTACTCTGTTCTCTCCTATATAGATAGATGAATTTGGAACTCTAAATCCAACATGGTTTGTAGTAGCTCTTTGAAACTTGACAAAATAAAGGAGTTCTCAGTTTTGTCTCTATGATTTGTTTCCGATTCATGTAGCCCTAAGCAGAGACTGTGGAAAACCACTTTTATTGAAAGGGGTTTCCAAGCTTCTAAAAAATTACGAGTTTCCGAAATAGCAGCAAATATTTTTTCACCCAAAGTTGATGATACGTGGTGGTAATGACAAGTACACAAATCCCACATGTCTCACCAAATTAGGTTCTTCTAGGTTGAAGCGATGGTTTACAGTAGCAGTTTTTCTTTTTAGGTTTCACTCTGTTCTCTCTGTATAGATAGATGAATTTGGAACTCTATATCCAACATGGTTTGTAGTAGCTCTTTGAAACTTGACAAAATAAAGGAGTTCTCAGTTTTGTCTCTATGATTTGTTTCCGCTTCATGTAGCCCTAAGCAGAGACTGTGGAAAAGCACTTTCATTGAAAGGGGTTGCCAAGCTTACAAGAAATTATGAGTTTCCGAAATACCAGCATATATTTTTTCACCCAATGTTGATGATACGTGGTGGAAATGACAAGTACATAAATCCCACTTGGCTCACCAAATTTACTTCTTCTAGGTTGAAGCGTTCGTTTACAGTAGCAGTTTTTATTTTTAGGTTTTACTCTGTTCTCTCCTATATAGATAGATGAATTTGGAACTCTAAATCCAACATGGTTTGTAGTAGCTCTTTGAAACTTGACAAAATAAAGGAGTTCTCAGTTTTGTCTCTATGATTTGTTTCCGCTTCATGTAGCCCTAAGCAGAGACTGTGGAAAAGCACTTTCATTGAAATGGGTTGCCAAGTTTTCCAGAAATTACGAGTCTCCGAAATACCAGCAAATTTTTTTTTCACCCAATCTTTATGATACTTGGTGGTAATGATTGGTACACAAATCCCATTTAACTCACCGAATTATGTTCTTCTAAGTTAAAGCGATCGTTTACAGTAGCAGTTTATATTTTTAGGTTCCCTCTGCTCTCTCCTATATAGATAGATGAATTTGGGACTCTAAATCCGACATGGTTTGTAGTAGCTCTTTGAAACTTGACAAAGTAAAGGAGTTCTCATTTTGTCTCTATGATTTGTTTCCGCTTCATGTAACCGTAAGGAGAGACTCTGGAAAACCATTTTTTATTGAAAGGGGTTGCCAAGCTTCCAAGAAATTATGAGTTTCCGAAATTCCAGCAAATATTTTCTCACCCAATGTTGATGATACGTGGTGGTAATGACAAGTACACAAATCCCACATGGCTCACCAAATTAGGTTCTTCTAGGTTGAAGCGATCGTTTACAGTAGCAGTTTTTCTTTTTAGGTTTCACTCTGTTCTCTCCTGTATAGATAGATGAATTTGGAACTCTAAATCCAACATGGTTTGTAGTAGCTCTTTGAAACTTGACAAAATAAAGGAGTTCTCAGTTTTGTCTCTATGATTTGTTTCCGCTTCATGTAGCCCTAAGCAGAGACTGTGGAAAAGCACTTTCATTGAAATGGGTTGCCAAGTTTTCCAGAAATTACGAGTCTCCGAAATACCAGCAAATATTTTTTCACCCAATCTTTATGATACTTGGTGGTAATGATCGGTACACAAATCCCATTTAACTCACCGAATTTTGTTCTTCTAGGTTAAAGCGATCCTTTACAGTAGCAGTTTATATTTTTAGGTTCCCTCTGCTCTCTCCTATATAGATAGATGAATTTGGGACTCTAAATCCGACATGGTTTGTAGTAGCTCTTTGAAACTTGACAAAGTAAAGGAGTTCTCAATTTTGTCTCTATGATTTGTTTCCGCTTCATGTAACCCTAAGGAGAGACTCTGGAAAACCATTTTTTATTGAAAGGGGTTGCCAAGCTTCCAAGAAATTATGAGTTTTCGAAATTCCAGCAAATATTTTCTCACCCAATGTTGATGATACGTGGTGGTAATGACAAGTACACAAATCCCACATGTCTCACCAAATTAGGTTCTTCTAGGTTGAAGCGATCGTTTACAGTAGCAGTTTTCTTTTTAGGTTTCACTCTGTTCTCTCTGTATAGATAGATGAATTTGGAACTCTAAATCCAACATGGTTTGTAGTAGCTCTTTGAAACTTGAGAAAATAAAGGAGTTCTCAGTTTTGTCTCTATGATTTGTTTCCGCTTCATGTAGCCCTATGCAGAGACTGTGGAAAAGCACTTTCATTGAAAGGGGTTGCCAAGCTTACAAGAAATTATGAGTTTCCGAAATACCAGCATATATTTTTCACCCAATGTTGATGATACGTGGTGGAAATGACAAGTACATAAATCCCACCTTGGCTCACCAAATTTACTTCTTCTAGGTTGAAGCGTTCGTTTACAGTAGCAGTTTTTATTTTTAGGTTTTACTCTGTTCTCTCCTATATAGATAGATGAATTTGGAACTCTAAATCCAACATGGTTTGTAGTAGCTCTTTGAAACTTGACAAAATAAAGGAGTTCTCAGTTTTGTCTCTATGATTTGTTTCCGCTTCATGTAGCCCTAAGCAGAGACTGTGGAAAAGCACTTTCATTGAAATGGGTTGCCAAGTTTTCCAGAAATTACGAGTCTCCGAAATACCAGCAAATTTTTTTTCACCCAATCTTTATGATACTTGGTGGTAATGATTGGTACACAAATCCCATTTAACTCACCGAATTATGTTCTTCTAAGTTAAAGCGATCGTTTACAGTAGCAGTTTATATTTTTAGGTTCCCTCTGCTCTCTCCTATATAGATAGATGAATTTGGGACTCTAAATCCGACATGGTTTGTAGTAGCTCTTTGAAACTTGACAAAGTAAAGGAGTTCTCAATTTTGTCTCTATGATTTGTTTCCGCTTCATGTAACCGTAAGGAGAGACTCTGGAAAACCATTTTTTATTGAAAGGGGTTGCCAAGCTTCCAAGAAATTATGAGTTTCCGAAATTCCAGCAAATATTTTCTCACCCAATGTTGATGATACGTGGTGGTAATGACAAGTACACAAATCCCACATGGCTCACCAAATTAGGTTCTTCTAGGTTGAAGCGATCGTTTACAGTAGCAGTTTTTCTTTTTAGGTTTCACTCTGTTCTCTCCTGTATAGATAGATGAATTTGGAACTCTAAATCCAACATGGTTTGTAGTAGCTCTTTGAAACTTGACAAAATAAAGGAGTTCTCAGTTTTGTCTCTATGATTTGTTTCCGCTTCATGTAGCCCTAAGCAGAGACTGTGGAAAAGCACTTTCATTGAAATGGGTTGCCAAGTTTTCCAGAAATTACGAGTCTCCGAAATACCAGCAAATATTTTTTCACCCAATCTTTATGATACTTGTGGTAATGATCGGTACACAAATCCCATTTAACTCACCGAATTTTGTTCTTCTAGGTTAAAGCGATCGTTTACAGTAGCAGTTTATATTTTTAGGTTCCCTCTGCTCTCTCCTATATAGATAGATGAATTTGGGACTCTAAATCCGACATGGTTTGTAGTAGCTCTTTGAAACTTGACAAAGTAAAGGAGTTCTCAATTTTGTCTCTATGATTTGTTTCCGCTTCATGTAACCCTAAGGAGAGACTCTGGAAAACCATTTTTTATTGAAAGGGGTTGCCAAGCTTCCAAGAAATTATGAGTTTTCGAAATTCCAGCAAATATTTTCTCACCCAATGTTGATGATACGTGGTGGTAATGACAAGTACACAAATCCCACATGGCTCACCAAATTAGGTTCTTCTAGGTTGAAGCGATCGTTTACAGTAGCAGTTTTTCTTTTTAGGTTTCACTCTGTTCTCTCCTGTATAGATAGATGAATTTGGAACTCTAAATCCAACATGGTTTGTAGTAGCTCTTTGAAACTTGACAAAAAAAGTAGTTCTCAGTTTTGTCTCTATGGTTTGTTTCCTCTTCAAGTAGCCCTAGGCACAGACTAGGGAAAAGCACTTTCATTGAGAGGGGTTTCCAAGCTTCTAAGAAATAACGAGTTTGCGAAATACCAGCAAATATTTTTTCACCTAATCTTGATGATACTTGGTGGTAATGACAAGTACACAAATCCCACTTCGCTCACCAAATTTTGTTCTTCTAGGTTGAAGCGTTCGTTTACAGTAGCAGTTTTTCTTTTTAGGTTTCACTCTATTCTCTCCTATATAGATAGATGAATTTGGAACTCTATATCCAACATGGTTTGTAGTAGCTCTTTGAAACTTGACAAAATAAAGGAGTTCTCAGTTTGGTCTCTATGATTTGTTTACACTTCATGTAGCCCTAAGCAGAGACTGTGGAAATCCACTTTTATTGAAAGGGGTTTCCAAGCTTCCAAGAAATTACGTGTTTCCGAAAAACCAGCAAATATTTTTTCAAAAAATCTTGATGATACATTGTGGTAATGACAAGTACACAGATCCCACTTGGCTCACCAAATTTTGTTCTTCTAGGTTGAAGCGTTCGTTTACAGTAGCAGTTTTTCTTTTTAGGTTTCACTCTGTTCTCTCATATATAGATAGATGAATTTGGAACTCTATATCCAACATGGTTTGTAGTAGCTCTTTGAAACTTGACAAAATAAAGGAGTTCTCAGTTTTGTCTCTATGATTTGATTCCGCTTCATGTAGCCCTAAGCAGAGACTGTGTAATTCACTTTCATTGAAAAGGATTGCCAAGCTTCCCAGAAATTATGAGTCTCCGAAATACCAGCAAATATTTTTTTACCCAATCTTGATGATGCGTGGTGGTAATGACAAGTACACAAATCCCACTTGGCTCACCAAATTTACTTCTTCTAGGTTGAAGCATTCGTTTACAGTAGCAGTTTTTCTTTTTACGTTTCACTCTGTTCTCTCCTATATAGATAGATGAATTCGGAACTCTAAATCCAACATGGTTTGTAGTAGCTCTTTGTTACTTGACAAAATAAAGAGTTCTCAGTTTTGTCTCTATGGTTTGTTTCCTCTTCAAGTATCCCTAGGCACAGACTGTGGAAAAGCAATTTCATTGAGAGGGGTTGCCAAGCTTCTAAGAAATAACGAGTTTCCGAAATACAAGCAAATATTTTTTTCACCCAATCTTGATGATACTTGGTGGTAATGATTGGTACACAAATCCCATTTGTCTCACCAAATTTTGTTCTTCTAGGTTAAAGCGATCGTTTACAGTAGCAGTTTATATTTTTAGGTACCCTCTGCTCTCTCCTATATAGATAGATGAATTTGGAACTCTAAATCCCACATGGTTTGTAGTAGCTCTTTGAAACTTGACAAAGTAAAGGAGTTCTCAATTTTGTCTCTATGATTTGTTTCCGCTTCATGTAGCCCTAAGCAGAGACTCTGGAAAACCATTTTTTCTTGAAAGGGGTTGCCAAGCTTCCAAGAAATTAAGAGTTTTCGAAATTCCAGCAAATATTTTTGACCCAATGTTGATTATACGTGGTGGTAATGACAAGTACAAAAATCCCACTTGGCTCACCAAATTTTGTTCTTCTAGGTTGAAGCGATCGTTTACACTAGCAGTTTATATTTTTAGGTTCCCTCTGCTCTCTCCTATATAGATAGATGAATTTGGGACTCTAAATCCGACATGGTTTGTAGTAGCTCTTTGAAACTTGACAAAGTAAAAAAGTTCTCAATTTTGTCTCTATGATTTGTTTCCGCTTCATGTAACCCTAAGGAGAGACTCTGGAAAACCATTTTTTATTGAAAGGGGTTGCCAAGCTTCCAAGAAATTACGAGTTTTCGAAATTCCAGCAAATATTTTCTCACCCAATGTTGATGATACGTGGTGGTAATGACAAGTACACAGATCCCACATGGCTCACCATATTATGTTCTTCTAGGTTGAAGCGATCGTTTACAGTAGCAGTTTTTCTTTTTAGGTTTCACTCTGTTCTCTCCTATATAGATAGATGAATTTGGAACTCTAAATCCAAAATGGTTTGTAGTAGCTCTTTGAAACTTGACAAAATAAAGGAGTTCTCAGTTTTGTCTCTATGATTTGTTTCCAATTCATGTAGCGCTAAGCAGAGACTGTGGAAAACCACTTTTATTGAAAGGGGTTTCCAAGCTTCCAAAAAATTATGAGTTTCCGAAATAGCAGCAAATATTTTTTCACCCAAAGTTGATGATACGTGGTGGTAATGACAAGTACACAAATCCCACTTGGCTCACCAAATTTTGTTCTTCTAAGTTGAAGCGTTCGTTTACAGTAGCAGTTTTTCTTTTTAGGTTTCACTCTGTTCTCTCCTATATAGATAGATGAATTTGGAACTCTATATCCAACATGGTTTGTAGTAGGTCTTTGAAACTTGAGAAAATAAAGGAGTTCTCAGTTTTGTCTCTATGATTTGTTTCCGCTTCATGTAGCCCTAAGCAGAGACTGTGGAAAAGCACTTTCATTGAAAGGGGTTGCCAAGCTTACAAGAAATTATGAGTTTCCGAAATACCAGCATATATTTTTTCACCCAATGTTGATGATACGTGGTGGAAATGACAAGTACATAAATCCCACTTGGCTCACCAAATTTACTTCTTCTAGGTTGAAGCGTTCGTTTACAGTAGCAGTTTTTATTTTTAGGTTTTACCCTTTTCTCTCCTATATAGATAGATGAATTTGGAACTCTAAATCCAACATGGTTTGTAGTAGGTCTTTGAAACTTGACAAAATAAAGGAGTTCTCAGTTTTGTCTCTATGATTTGTTTCCGCTTCATGTAGCCCTAAGCAGAGACTGTGGAAAAGCACTTTCATTGAAATGGGTTGCCAAGTTTTCCAGAAATTACAAGTCTCCGAAATACCAGCAAATATTTTTTCACCCAATCTTTATGATACTTGGTGGTAATGATCGGTACACAAATCCCATTTAACTCATCGAATTATGTTCTTCTAGGTTAAAGCGATCGTTTACAGTAGCAGTTTATATTTTTAGGTTCCCTCTGCTCTCTCCTATATAGATAGATGAATTTGGGACTCTAAATCCGACATGGTTTGTAGTAGCTCTTTGAAACTTGACAAAGTAAAGGAGTTCTCAATTTTGTCTCTATGATTTGTTTCCGCTTCATGTAACCCTAATTAGAGACTCTGTAAAACAATTTTTTATTGAAAGGGGTTGCCAAGCATCCAAGAAATTACGAGTTTTCGAAATTCCAGCAAATATTTTTTCACCCAATGTTGATGATACGTGGTGGTAATGACAAGTACACAGATCCCACTTGGCTCACCAAATTTTGTTCTTCTAGGTTGAAGCGTTCGTTTACAGTAGCAGTTTTTCTTTTTAGGTTTCACTCTGTTCTCTCCTATATAGATAGATGAATTTGGAACTCTAAATCCAACATGGTTTGTAGTAGCTCTTTGAAACTTGACAAAATAAAGGAGTTCTCAGTTTTGTCTCTATGATTTGTTTCCGATTCATGTAGCCCTAAGCAGAGACTGTGGCAAACCACTTTTATTGAAAGGGGTTTCCAAGCTTACAAGAAATTACGAGTTTCCGAAATAGCAGCAAATATTTTTTCACCCAAAGTTGATGATACGTGGTGGTAATGACAAGTACACAAATCCCACTTTGCTCACCAAATTTTGTTCTTCTAAGTTGAAGCGTTCGTTTGCAGTAGCAGTTTTTCTTTTTAGGTTTCACTCTGTTCTCTCCTATATAGATAGATGAATTTGGAACTCTATATCCAACAAGGTTTGTAGTAGCTCTTTGAAACTTGAGAAAATAAAGGAGTTCTCAGTTTTGTCTCTATGATTTGTTTCCGCTTCATGTAGCCCTAAGCAGAGACTGTGGAAAAGCACTTTCATTGAGAGGGGTAGCCAAGCTTACAAGAAATTATGAGTTTCCGAAATACCAGCATATATTTTTTCACCCAATGTTGATGATACGTGGTGGAAATGACAAGTACATAAATCCCACTTGGCTCACCAAATTTACTTCTTCTAGGTTGAAGCGTTCGTTTGCAGTAGCAGTTTTTATTTTTAGGTTTTACTCTGTTCTCTCCTATATAGATAGATAAATTTGGAACTCTAAATCCAACATAGTTTGTAGTAGCTCTTTGAAACTTGACAAAATAAAGGAGTTCTCAGTTTTGTCTCTATGATTTGTTTCCGCTTCATGTAGCCCTAAGCAGAGACTGTGGAAAAGCACTTTCATTGAAATGGGTTGCCAAGTTTTCCAGAAATTACGAGTCTCCGAAATACCAGCAAATATTTTTTCACCCAATCTTTATGATACTTGGTGGTAATGATCGGTACACAAATCCCATTTAACTCACCGAATTATGTTCTTCTAGGTTAAAGCGATCGTTTACAGTAGCAGTTTATATTTTTAGGTTCCCTCTGCTCTCTCCTATATAGATAGATGAATTTGGGACTCTAAATCCCACATGGTTTGTAGTAGCTCTTTGAAACTTGACAAAGTAAAGGAGTTCTCAATTTTGTCTCTATGATTTGTTTCCGCTTCATGTAACCCTAATTAGAGACTCTGTAAAACAATTTTTTATTAAAAGGGGTTGCCAAGCATCCAAGAAATTACGAGTTTTCGAAATTCCAGCAAATATTTTTTCACCCAATGTTGATGATACGTGGTGGTAATGACAAGTACACAGATCCCACTTGGCTCACCAAATTTTGTTCTTCTAGGTTGAAGCGTTCGTTTACAGTAGCAGTTTTTCTTTTTAGGTTTCACTCTGTTCTCTCCTATATAGATAGATGAATTTGGAACTCTAAATCCAACATGGTTTGTAGTAGCTCTTTGAAACTTGACAAAATAAAGGAGTTCTCAGTTTTGTCTCTATGATTTGTTTCCGATTCATGTAGCCCTAAGCAGAGACTGTGGCAAACCACTTTTATTGAAAGGGGTTTCCAAGCTTACAAGAAATTACGAGTTTCTGAAATAGCAGCAAATATTTTTTCACCCAAAGTTGATGATACGTGGTGGTAATGACAAGTACACAAATCCCACTTTGCTCACCAAATTTTGTTCTTCAAAGTTGAAGCGTTCGTTTGCAGTAGCAGTTTTTCTTTTTAGGTTTCACTCTGTTCTCTCCTATATAGATAGATGAATTTGGAACTCTATATCCAACAAGGTTTGTAGTAGCTCTTTGAAACTTGAGAAAATAAAGGAGTTCTCAGTTTTGTCTCTATGATTTGTTTCCGCTTCATGTAGCCCTAAGCAGAGACTGTGGAAAAGCACTTTCATTGAGAGGGGTAGCCAAGCTTACAAGAAATTATGAGTTTCCGAAATACCAGCATATATTTTTTCACCCAATGTTGATGATACGTGGTGGAAATGACAAGTACATAAATCCCACTTGGCTCACCAAATTTACTTCTTCTAGGTTGAAGCGTTCGTTTGCAGTAGCAGTTTTTATTTTTAGGTTTTACTCTGTTCTCTCCTATATAGATAGATAAATTTGGAACTCTAAATCCAACATAGTTTGTAGTAGCTCTTTGAAACTTGACAAAATAAAGGAGTTCTCAGTTTTGTCTCTATGATTTGTTTCCGCTTCATGTAGCCCTAAGCAGAGACTGTGGAAAAGCACTTTCATTGAAATGGGTTGCCAAGTTTTCCAGAAATTACGAGTCTCCGAAATACCAGCAAATATTTTTTCACCCAATCTTTATGATACTTGGTGGTAATGATCGGTACACAAATCCCATTTAACTCACCGAATTTTGTTCTTCTAGGTTAAAGCGATCGTTTACAGTAGCAGTTTATATTTTTAGGTTCCCTCTGCTCTCTCCTATATAGATAGATGAATTTGGGACTCTAAATCCGACATGGTTTGTAGTAGCTCTTTGAAATTGACAAAGTAAAGGAGTTCTCTATTTTGTCTCTATGATTTGTTTCCGCTTCATGCAACTCTAAGGAGAGACTCTGGAAAACCATTTTTTATTGAAAGGGGTTGCCAAGCTTCCAAGAAATTACGAGTTTTCGAAATTCCAGCAAATATTTTTTCACCCAATGTTGATGATACGTGGTGGTAATGACAAGTACACAGATCCCACTTGGGTCACCAAATTTTGTTCTTCTAGGTTGAAGCGTTCGTTTACAGTAGCAGTTTTTCTTTTTAGGTTTCACTCTGTTCTCTCCTATATAGATAGATGAATGTGGAACTCTAAATTTAACATGGTTTGTAGTAGCTCTTTGAAACTTGAAAAAATAAAGGAGTTCTCAGTTTTGTCTCTATGATTTGTTTCCGATTCATGTAGCCCTAAGCAGAGACTGTGGAAAACCACTTTTATTGAAAGGGGTTTCCTAGCTTCCAAAAAATTACGAGTTTCCGAAATAGCAGCAAATATTTTTTCACCCAAAGTTGATGATACGTGGTGGTAATGACAAGTACAGAAATCCCACTTGGCTCACCAAATTTTGTTCTTCTAGGTTGAAGCGTTCTTTTACAGTAGCAGTGTTTCTTTTTAGGTTTCACTCTATTCTCTCCAATAGAGATAGATGAATTTGGAACTATAATGCAACATGGTTTGTAGTAGCTCTTTGAAACTTGACAAAAAAAGGAGTTCTCAGTTTTGTCTCTATGATTTGTTTCCTCTTCAAGTAGCTCTAAGGACAGACTGGGGAAAAGCACTTTCATTGAGAGGGGTTGCCAAGCTTCTAAGAAATAATCAGTTTCCGAAATACCAGCAAATATTTTTTCACCCAATGTTGATGATACGTGGTGGTAATGACAAGTACACAAATCCCACTTGGCTCACCAAATTTTGTTCTTCTAGGTTGAAGCGTTCGTCCACAGTAGCAGTTTTTATATTTAGGTTTCACTCTGTTCTCTCCTATATAGATAGATGAATTTGGAACTCTACATCCAACATGGTTTGTAGTAGCTCTTTGAAACTTGACAAAATAAAGGAGTTCTCAGTTTTGTCTCTATTATTTGTTTCCGCTTCATGTAGCCCTAAGCAGAGACTCTGGAAAACCACTTTTATTGAAAGGGGTTTCCAAGCTTCCAAGAAATTACGAGTTTCCGAAATACCAGCAAATATCTTTTCACCCAATGTTGATGATACGTGGTGGTAATGACAAGTACACAAATCCCACTTGGCTCACCAAATTTTGTTCTTCTAGGTTGAAGCGTTCGTTTACAGTAGCATTTTTTCTTTTTAGTTTTCACTCTATTCTCTCCAATATAGTTAGATGAATTTTTAACTCTAAATCCAACATGGTTCATAGTAGCTCTTTGAAACTTGACAAAATAAAGGAGTTCTCAGTTTTGTCTCTATGGTTTGTTTCCTCTTAAAGTAGCCCTAGGCACAGACTATGGAAAAGCACTTTCATTGAGAGGGGTTTCCAAGCTTCTAAGAAATAACGAGTTTGCAAAATACCAGCAAATATTTTTTCACCTAATCTTGATGATACTTGGTGGTAATGACAAGTACACAAATCCCACTTGGCTCACCAAATTTTGTTCTTTTAGGTTGAAGCGTTCGTTTACAGTAGCAGTTTTTCTTTTTAGGTTTCACTCTGTTCTCTCCTATATAGATAGATGAATTTGGAACTCTATATCCAACATGGTTGTAGTAGCTCTTTGAAACTTGACAAAATAAAGGAGTTCTCAGTTTTGTCTCTATGATTTGTTTCCACTTCATGTAGCCCTAAGCAGAGACTGTGGAAATCCACTTTTATTGAAAGGGGTTGCCAAGCTTCCAAGAAATTACGTGTTTCTGAAAAACCAGCAAATATTTTTTCAACCAATCTTGATGATACATTGTGGTAATGACAAGTACACAGATCCCACTTGGCTCACCAAATTTTGTTCTTCTAGGTTGAAGCGTTCGTTTACAGTAGCAGTTTTTATTTTTAGGTTCCCTCTGCTCTCTCCTATATAGATAGATGAATTTGGAACTCTAAATCCAACATGGTTTGTAGTTGCTCTTTGAAACTTGACAAAGTAAAGGAGTTCTCAGTATTGTCTCTATGGTTTGTTTCCTCTTCAAGTAGCGCTACGCAGCTACTGAGGAAAAGCACTTTCATTGAAAGGGGTTGCCAAGCTTTTAAGAAATTACGAGTTCCCGAAATACCAGCAAATATTTTTTTGCCCAATCTTGATTATACGTGGTGTTAATGACAAGTAAACAAATCCCTCTTGGCTCACGAAATTTTGTTCTTCTAGGTTGATGCGTTCGTTTACAGTAGCTGTTTTTATTTTTAGGTTTTACTCTGTTCTCTCCTATATAGAGAGATGAATTTGGAACTCTAAATCCAACATGGCTTGTAGGAGCACTTTGAAACTTGAAAAAATAAAGGAGTTCTCTGTTTTGTCTCAATAATTTGTTTCCTCTTCAATTAGCCCTAGGCCCAGACTGTGGAAAAGCACTTTCATTGAGAGGGGTTGCCAAGCTTCTAAGATATAACGACTTTCCGAAACACCTGCAAATATTTTTTCACACAATCCTGATGATACTTGGTGGTAATGATCAGTACACAAATCCCACTTGGCTCACCAAATTGTGTTCTTCTAAGTTGAATCGTTCGTCTGCAGCAGCAGTTTTTATATGTAGGTTTCACTCTGTTCTCTCTTATATAGATAGATGAATTTGGAACTCTAAATCCAACATGGTGTGTAGTAGCTCTTTGAAACTTGACAAAATAAAGTAGCTCTCAGTTTTGTCTCTACGATTTGTTTCCTCTTCAAGTAGCCCTAGGTATAGACTGTGGAAAAGCACTTTCATTGAGAGGGGTTGCCAAGCTTCTAAGAAATAACGATTTTCCGAAACACCTGCAAATATTTTTTCACCCACTCTTGATGATACGTGGGGGTAATGATCAGTACATAAATCCCACTTGGCTCACCAAATTGTGTTCTGCTAGGTTGAAGCTTTCGTCTAGAGCTGCAGTTTTTATATGTAGGTTTCACTCTGTTCTCTCTTATATAGGTAGATAAATTTGGAACTCTAAATCCAACATGGTTTGTAGTAGCTCTTTGATACTTGACAAAATAAAGTAGCTCTCAGTTTATCTCTATGGTTTGTTTCCTCTTCAAGTAGCCCTAGGCACAGACTGTGGAAAAGCACTTTCATTGAAAGGGGTGGCCCAGCTTCCAAGAAATAACGAGTTTCCGAAATACCAGCAAATATATTTCACAAAATCTTGATGACGTTTGGTGTTAATGATCGGTACACAAATTTCACTTGGCTCACCAAATTTTGTTCTTCTAGGTTGAAGCGTTCTTTTACAGTAGCAGTTTTTATTTTTAGGTTTCACTTGTTCTCTCCTATATAGGTAGATGAATTTGGAACTCTAAATTTAACATGGTTTGTAGTAGCTCTTTGAAACTTGACAAAATAAAGGAGTTCTCAGTTTTGTCTCTATGGTTTGTTTCCTCTTCAAGTACCCCTAGGCACAGACTGTGCAAAAAGCACTTACATTGAGAGGTGTTGGCAAACTTCTAACAAATAACGAGTTTCCGAAATACCAGCAAATATTTTTTCACCCACACTTGATGATACGTGTTGTTAATGACAAGTACACAAATCCCACTTGGTTCACCAAAATTTGTTCTTCTAGGTTGAAGCGTACGTTTGCAGTAGCAGTTTTTATTTACAGGTTTCACTCTGTTCTCTCTTATATAGATAGATGAATTTGGAACTCTAAATCCAACATGGTGTGTACTAGCTCTTAGAAATTTGACAAAATAAAGGAGTTCTCAGTTTTATCTCTATGGTTTGTTTCCTCTTCAAGGAGCCCTAGGCACACACTGTGGAAAAGCACTTTCATTGAAAGGGGTTGCCAAGACTCCAGGAAATAACGAGTTTCCGAAATACCAGCAAATATTTTATCACCTACTCTTGATAATACGTGGTGGTAATGACAAGTACACAAATCCCACTTGGCTCAACAAATTTTGTTCTTCTAGGTTGAAGCGTTCGTTTACAGTAGCAGTTTTTATTTTTAGGTCTCACTCTGTTCTCTCCTATATCGATAGATGAATTTGGAAGTTTAAATCCAACATGGTGTCTAGAAGCTCTTTGAAAATTGACAAAATATAGGAGTTCTCAGTTTTGTCTCTATGGTTTGTTTCCTCTTCAAGTTGCCCTAGGCACAGATTGTGGAAAAGCACTTTCATTGAGAGGGGTTGCCAAGCTTCTAAGAAATAAAGAGTTTCCGAAATACCAGCAAATATTTTTTCACCCAATCTTGATGATACTTGTTGGTAATGACCGGTACACAAATCCCACATGACTCACCAAATTTGTTCTTCTAGTTTGAAGTGTTCATTTACAGTAGCAGTTTATATTTTTAGGTTCCCTCTGTTCTCTGCTATATAGATAGATGCATTTGGAACTCTAAATCCAAAATCGTGTGTAATAGCTCTTTGAAACTTGAGAAAATAAAGGAGTTCTCTCAGTTTTGTCTCTATGATTTGTTTCCACTTCATGTAGCCCTAAGCAGTGACTGTGGAAAAGCACTTTCATTGAAAAGGGTTGCCAAGCTTCCAAGAAATAAAGAGTTTCCGAAATACAAGCAAATATTTTTTCACCCAATCTTGATGATACTTGGTGGTAATGATCAGTTCACAAATCCTACTTGGCTCACCAAATTTTCTTCCTTCTAGGTTGAAGCGTTCGTTTACAGTAGCAGTTTTATTTTTAGTTTCACTCTGTTCTCTTCTATATAGATAGATGAATTTGGAACTCTAAAATCCGTCATGGTTTGTAGTAGAACTTTGTAACTTGACAAAATGAAGGAGTTCTCAGTTTTGACTCTATGGTTTGTTTCCTCTTCAAATAGCCCTAGGTACAGACTGTGGAAAAGCACTTTCATTGAGAGGGGTTGCCAAGCTTCTAAGAAATAACGACTTTCCGAAATACCAGCAAATATTTTTTCACCCAATCTTGATCATACTTGTTGGTAGAGATCGGTACACAAATCCCACTTGACTCACCAAATTTTGTTCTTCTAGGTTGAAGCGTTCGTTTACAGTAGCAGTTTATATTTTGAGGTTCCCTCTGTTCTCTCCTATATAGATAGATGATTTTGGAACTCTAAATCCAAC
>NW_027511138.1:0-28053 GCF_048772815.1 Callospermophilus lateralis | reverse complement strand
TGCCCAAATTTCACTCTTCTAGGTTGAAGCGTTCGTTTCCAGTAAGAGTTTGAATTTTTAGGTTTCACTGTGTTTTCTCCTATATAGATAGATGTGTTGGGAACTCTAAATGAAACACGGTTTGTGCTAGCTATTTGAAAATTGACAAAATAATGTAGATTTTTGGTTCTGTCTCTATGGTTTGTTTTCTCTTGAAGCAGCCTTAACTATAGACTGCCTAAAGACATTTTCATTGGAAAGGTGTGCCAAGCGTCCAAAAGTACTGGTTTTCTGAAATCTCGGCAAACATTTTTTCACCCAATCTTGATGATTCTCTGTGGTAATGATCAGTTCACTAAGTCCCCTTGGCTGCCCAATTTTCACTATTCTAGGTTGAAGCGCTCGTTTCCAGTAAGAGTTTGAATTTTTAGGTTTCACTCTGTTTTCTCCTATATAGATAGATGTGTTGGGAACTCTAAATGAAACACGGTTTGTGCTAGCTCTTTGAAAATTGAAAAAATAAAGTAGTTTTAAGTTCTGTCTCTAAGGTTTGTTTCCTCTTGAAGCAGCCCTAAGCAGAGACTGCCTAAAGACATTTTCATTGGAAAGGTGTGCCAAGCATCCAAAAGTACTGGTTTTCTGAAATCTCGGCAAACATTTTTCCACCCAATCTTGATGATTCTCTGTGGTAATGATCAGTTTACTACGTCCACTTGGCTGCCCAATTTTCACTCTTCTAGGTTGAAGCGTTCGATTCCAGTAAGAGTTTGAATTTTTAGGTTTCACTCTGTTTTCTCGTATATAGATAGATGTGTTGGGAACTCTAAATGAAACACGGTTTGTGCTAGATCTTTGAAAATTGACAAAATAAAGTAGTTTTATGTTCTGTCTCTATGGATTGTTTCCTCATGAAGAAGCCCTAACTTGAGACTGCCTAAAAACACTTTCATTAAAAAGGTGTGCCAAGCGTCCAAAAGTACTGGTTTTCTGAAATCTCAGCAAACATTTTTCCACCCAATCTTGGTGATCCTCTGTGGTAATGATCAGTTCACTACGTCCACTTGGCTGCCCAATTTTCACTCTTCTAGGTTGAAGCGTTCGTTTCCAGGAAGAGTTTGAATTTTTAGGTTTCACTCTGTTTTCTCCTATATAGATAGATGTGTTGGGAACTCTAAATGAAACACGGTTTGTGCTAGCTCTTTGAAAATTGACAAAATAAAGTAGTTTTAGGTTCTGTCTCCACGGTTTGTTTCCTCTTGAAGCAGCCCTAACTAGAGACTGCCTAAGTACACTTTCATTGGAAAGGTGTGCCAAGCGACCAAAAGCACTGGTTTTCTGAAACTCGGTAAAATTTTTTTCACCCAATATTGATGATTCTCTGTGGTAATGATCAGTTCACTACGTCCACTTGGCTGCCCAATTTTCACTCTTCTAGGTTGAAGCGTTCGTTTCCAGTAAGAGTTTGAATTTTTAGGTTTCACTGTGTTTTCTCCTATATAGATAGATGTGTTTGGAACTCTTAATGAAACACGGTTTGTGCTAGCTCTTTGAAAATTGACAAAATAAAGTAGATTTAGGTTCTGTCTCTATGGTTTGTTTTCTCTTGAAGCAGCCCTAACTAGAGACTGCCTAAATACACTTTCATTGGAAACGTGTGCCAAGCGTCCAAAATTACTGGTTTTCTGAAATCTCGGCAAACATTTTTTCACCCAATCTTGATGATTCTCTGTGGTAATGATCAGTTCACTAAGTATACTTGGCCGCCCGATTTTCACTCTTCTAGGGTGAAGCGTTCGTTTCCAGTAAGAGTTTGAATTTTTAGGTTTCACTCTGTTTTCTCCAATATAGATAGATGTGTTGGGAACTCTAAATGAAACACGGTTTGTGCTAGCTCTTTGAAAATTGACAAAATAAAGTAGTTCTAAGTTCTGTCTCTATGGTTTGTTTCCTCTTGAAGCAGCCCTAAGCAGAGACTGCCTAAAGACATTTTCATTGGAAAGGTTTGCCAAGCGTCCAAAATTACTGGTTTTCTGAAATCTTGGCAAACATTTTTTCACCCAATCTTGATGAGACATTGTGGTAATGATCAGTTCACTAAGACCACTTGGCTGCCAAATTTTCACTATTCTAGGTTGAAGCGTTCGTTTCCAGTAAGAGTTTGAATTTTTAGGTTTCACTTTGTTTTCTCCTATATAGATAGATGTGTTTGGAACTCTAAATGAAACACGGTTTGTGCTAGATCTTTGAAAATCGACAAAATAAAGTAGTTTTATGTTCTGTCTCTATGGACTGTTTCCTCTTGAAGAAGCCCTAACTAGAGTCTGCCTAAAAACACTTTCATTAAAAGGGTGTGCCAAGCGTCCAAAAGTACTGGTTTTCTGAAATCTCGGCAAACATTTTTTCACCCAATCTTGATGATTCTCTGTGGTAATGATCAGTTCACTACGTCCACTTGGCTGCCCAATTTTCACTCTTCTAGGTTGAAGCGGTCGTTTCCAGTAAGAGTTTGAATTTTTAGGTTTCACTGTGTTTTCTCCTATATAGATAGATGTGTTTGGAACTCTAAATGAAACACGGTTTGTGCTAGCTCTTTGAAAATTGACAAAATAAAGTAGATTTATGTTCTGTCTCTATGGTTTGTTTCCTCTTGAAGTAGCCCTAACTAGAGACTGCCTAAATACACTTTCATTGGAAAGGTGTGCCAAGCGTCCAAAAGTACTGGTTTTCTGAAATCTAGGCAAAATTTTTTTCACCCAATCTTGATGATTCTCTGTGGTAGTGATCAGTTCACTAAGTCAACTTGGCTTCCCAATTTTCACTCTTCTAGGTTGAAGCGTTCGTTTCCAGTAATAGTTTCAGTTTTTAGGTTTCACTGTGTTTTCTCCTATATAGATAGATGTGTTGGGAACTCTAAATGAAACACGGTTTGTGCTAGCTCTTTGAAAATTGACAAAATAAAGTAGTTCTAAGTTCTGTCTCTATGGTTTGTTTCCTCTTGAAGCAGCCCTAACTAGAGACTGCCTAAATACACTTTCATTGGAAAGGTGTGCCAAGCGTCCAAAAGTACTGGTTTTCTGAAACTCGGTAAAATTTTTTTCACCCAATATTGATGATTCTCTGTGGTAATGATCAGTTCACTACGTCCACTTGGCTGCCCAATTTTCACTCTTCTAGGTTGAAGCGTTCGTTTCCAGTAAGAGTTTGAATTTTTAGGTTTCACTGTGTTTTCTCCTATATAGATAGATGTGTTTGGAACTCTTAATGAAACACGGTTTGTCCTAGCTCTTTGAAAATTGACAAAATAAAGTAGATTTAGGTTCTGTCTCTATGGTTTGTTTTCTCTTGAAGCAGCCCTAACTAGAGACTGCCTAAATACACTTTCATTGGAAACGTGTGCCAAGCGTCCAAAATTACTGGTTTTCTGAAATCTCGGCAAACATTTTTTCACCCAATCTTGATGATTCTCTGTGGTAATGATCAGTTCACTAAGTATACTTGGCCGCCCGATTTTCACTCTTCTAGGTTGAAGCGTTCGTTTCCAGTAAGAGTTTGAATTTTTAGGTTTCACTCTGTTTTCTCCAATATAGATAGATGTGTTGGGAACTCTAAATGAAACACGGTTTGTGCTAGCTCTTTGAAAATTGACAAAATAAAGTAGTTCTAAGTTCTGTCTCTATGGTTTGTTTCCTCTTGAAGCAGCCCTAAGCAGAGACTGCCTAAAGACATTTTCATTGGAAAGGTTTGCCAAGCGTCCAAAATTACTGGTTTTCTGAAATCTTGGCAAACATTTTTTCACCCAATCTTGATGAGACATTGTGGTAATGATCAGTTCACTAAGACCACTTGGCTGCCAAATTTTCACTATTCTAGGTTGAAGCGTTCGTTTCCAGTAAGAGTTTGAATTTTTAGGTTTCACTCTGTTTTCTCCTATATAGATAGATGTGTTGGGAACTCTAAATGAAACACGGTTTGTGCTAGATCTTTGAAAATCGACAAAATAAAGTAGTTTTATGTTCTGTCTCTATGGACTGTTTCCTCTTGAAGAAGCCCTAACTAGAGTCTGCCTAAAAACACTTTCATTAAAAGGGTGTGCCAAGCGTCCAAAAGTACTGGTTTTCTGAAATCTCGGCAAACATTTTTTCACCCAATCTTGATGATTCTCTGTGGTAATGATCAGTTCACTACGTCCACTTGGCTGCCCAATTTTCACTCTTCTAGGTTGAAGCGGTCGTTTCCAGTAAGAGTTTGAATTTTTAGGTTTCACTGTGTTTTCTCCTATATAGATAGATGTGTTTGGAACTCTAAATGAAACACGGTTTGTGCTAGCTCTTTGAAAATTGACAAAATAAAGTAGATTTATGTTCTGTCTCTATGGTTTGTTTCCTCTTGAAGTAGCCCTAACTAGAGACTGCCTAAATACACTTTCATTGGAAAGGTGTGCCAAGCGTCCAAAAGTACTGGTTTTCTGAAATCTAGGCAAAATTTTTTTCACCCAATCTTGATGATTCTCTGTGGTAGTGATCAGTTCACTAAGTCAACTTGGCTTCCCAATTTTCACTCTTCTAGGTTGAAGCGTTCGTTTCCAGTAATAGTTTCAGTTTTTAGGTTTCACTGTGTTTTCTCCTATATAGATAGATGTGTTGGGAACTCTAAATGAAACACGGTTTGTGCTAGCTCTTTGAAAATTGACAAAATAAAGTAGTTCTAAGTTCTGTCTCTATGGTTTGTTTCCTCTTGAAGCAGCCCTAACTAGAGACTGCCTAAATACACTTTCATTGGAAAGGTGTGCCAAGCGTCCAAAAGTACTGGTTTTCTGAAACTCGGTAAAATTTTTTTCACCCAATATTGATGATTCTCTGTGGTAATGATCAGTTCACTACGTCCACTTGGCTGCCCAATTTTCACTCTTCTAGGTTGAAGCGTTCGTTTCCAGTAAGAGTTTGAATTTTTAGGTTTCACTGTGTTTTCTCCTATATAGATAGATGTGTTTGGAACTCTTAATGAAACACGGTTTGTGCTAGCTCTTTGAAAATTGACAAAATAAAGTAGATTTAGGTTCTGTCTCTATGGTTTGTTTTCTCTTGAAGCAGCCCTAACTAGAGACTGCCTAAATACACTTTCATTGGAAACGTGTGCCAAGCGTCCAAAATTACTGGTTTTCTGAAATCTCGGCAAACATTTTTTCACCCAATCTTGATGATTCTCTGTGGTAATGATCAGTTCACTAAGTATACTTGGCCGCCCGATTTTCACTCTTCTAGGTTGAAGCGTTCGTTTCCAGTAAGAGTTTGAATTTTTAGGTTTCACTCTGTTTTCTCCAATATAGATAGATGTGTTGGGAACTCTAAATGAAACACGGTTTGTGCTAGCTCTTTGAAAATTGACAAAATAAAGTAGTTCTAAGTTCTGTCTCTATGGTTTGTTTCCTCTTGAAGCAGCCCTAAGCAGAGACTGCCTAAAGACATTTTCATTGGAAAGGTTTGCCAAGCGTCCAAAATTACTGGTTTTCTGAAATCTTGGCAAACATTTTTTCACCCAATCTTGATGAGACATTGTGGTAATGATCAGTTCACTAAGACCACTTGGCTGCCAAATTTTCACTATTCTAGGTTGAAGCGTTCGTTTCCAGTAAGAGTTTGAATTTTTAGGTTTCACTCTGTTTTCTCCTATATAGATAGATGTGTTGGGAACTCTAAATGAAACACGGTTTGTGCTAGATCTTTGAAAATCGACAAAATAAAGTAGTTTTATGTTCTGTCTCTATGGATTGTTTCCTCTTGAAGAAGCCCTAACTAGAGTCTGCCTAAAAACACTTTCATTAAAAGGGTGTGCCAAGCGTCCAAAAGTACTGGTTTTCTGAAATCTCGGCAAACATTTTTTCACCCAATCTTGATGATTCTCTGTGGTAATGATCAGTTCACTACGTCCACTTGGCTGCCCAATTTTCACTCTTCTAGGTTGAAGCGGTCGTTTCCAGTAAGAGTTTGAATTTTTAGGTTTCACTGTGTTTTCTCCTATATAGATAGATGTGTTTGGAACTCTAAATGAAACACGGTTTGTGCTAGCTCTTTGAAAATTGACAAAATAAAGTAGATTTATGTTCTGTCTCTATTATGGTTTGTTTCCTCTTGAAGTAGCCCTAACTAGAGATCTGCCTAAATACACTTTCATTGGAAAGGTGTGCCAAGCGTCCAAAAGTACTGGTTTTCTGAAATCTAGGCAAAATTTTTTTCACCCAATCTTGATGATTCTCTGTGGTAGTGATCAGTTCACTAAGTCCACTTGGCTGCCCAATTTTCACTCTTCTAGGTTGAAGCGTTCGATTCCAGTAAGAGTTTGAATTTTTAGGGTTCACTCTCTTTTCTCCTATATACATAGATGTGTTGGGAACTCTAAATGAAACATGGTTTGTGCTAGCTCTTTGAAAATTGACAAAATAAAGTAGATTTAGGTTCTGTCTCTACGGTTTGTTTCCTCTTGAAACAGCCCTAACTAGAGAATGCCTTAATACACTTTCATTGGAAACGTGTGCCAAGCGTCCAAAAGTACTGGTTTCTGAAATCTCGGCAAACATTTTTTCACCCAATCTTGATGATTCTCTGTGGTAATGATCAGTTCACTAAGTCCCCTTGGCTGCCCAATTTTCACTCTTCTAGGTTGAAGCGTTCGTTTCCAGTAAGAGTTTGAATTTTTAGGTTTCACTCTGTTTTCTCCTATATAGATAGATGTGTTGGGAACTCTAAATGAAACACGGTTTGTGCTAGCTCTTTGAAAATTGAAAAATTAGGTAGTTTTATGTTCTGTCTCTATGGTTTGTTTCCTCTTGAAGCAGCCCTAAGCAGAGACTGCCTAAAGACATTTTATTGGAAAGGTGTGCCAAGGGTCCAAAAGTACTGGTTTTCTGAAATCGCGGCAAACATTTTTCACCCAATCTTGATGATTCTCTGTGGTAATGATCAGTTCACTACGTCCACTTGGCTGCCCAATTTTCACTCTTCTAGGTTGAAGCGTTCGTTTCCAGTAAGAGTTTGAATTTTTAGGTTTCACTGTGTTTTCTTCTATATAGATAGAAGTGTTGGGAACTCTAAATGAAACACGGTTTGTGCTAGCTCTTTGAAAATTGACAAAACAAAGTAGTTTTAGGTTCTGTCTCCATGGTTTGTTTCCGCTTGAAGCAGCCCTAACTAGAGACTGCCTAAATACACTTTCATTGGAAACGTGTGCCAAGCGTGCAAAATTACTGGTTTTCTGAAATCTCGGCAAACATTTTTTCACCCAATCTTGATGATTCTCTGTGGTAATGATCAGTTCACTAAGTCCCCTTGTCTGCCCAATTTTCACTCTTCTAGGTTGAAGCGTTCGTTTCCAGTAAGAGTTTGAATTTTAGGTTTCACTCTGTTTTCTCCTATATAGATAGATGTGTTGGGAACTCTAAATGAACACGGTTTGTGCTAGCTCTTTGAAAATTGACAAAATAAAGTAGTTCTAGGTTCTGTCTCTAAGGTTTGTTTCCTCTTGAAGCAGCCCTAAGCAGAGACTGCCTAAAGACATTTTCATTGGAAAGGTGTGCCAAGCGCCCAAAAGTACTGGTTTTCTGAAATTTCGGCAAAATTTTTTTCACCAAATCTTGATGATTCTTTGTGGTAGTGATCAGTTCACTGAGTCCACTTGGCTGCCCAATTTTCACTCTTCTAGGTTGAAGCGTTCGATTCCAGTAAGAGTTTGAATTTTTAGGTTTCACTCTGTTTTTCCTATATAGATAGATGTGTTAGGAACTCTAAATGAAACATGATTTGTGCTAGATCTTTGAAAATTGACAAAATAAAGTAGTTTTATGTTCTGTCTCTATGGATTGTTTCCTCTTGAAGAAGCCCTAACTAGAGACTGCCTAAATACACTTTCATTGGAAACGTGTGCCAAGCGTCCAAAAGTACTGGTTTTCTGAAATCACGGCACACATTTTTTCACCCAATCTTGATGATTCTCTGTGGTAATGATCAGTTCACTAAGTCCCTTGGCTGCCCAATTTTCACTCTTCTAGGTTGAAGTGTTCGTTTCCAGTAAGAGTTTGAATTTTTAGGTTTCACTCTGTTTTCTTCTATATAGATAGATGTGTTGGGAACTCTAAATGAAACACGGTTTGTGTTAGCTCATTTGAAAATTGACAAATAAAGTAGTTCTAAGTTCTGTCTCTAAGGTTTGTTTCCTCTTGAAGCAACCCTAAGCAGAGACTGCCTAAAGACATTTTCATTGGAAAGGTGTGCCAAGCGTCCAAAAGTACTGGTTTTGTGAAATCTCGGCAAACATTTTTCCACCCAATCTTGATGATTCTCTGTGGTAATGATCAGTTCACTAAGTCCACTTGGCTGCCCAAATTTCACTCTTCTAGGTTGAAGCGTTCGTTTCCAGTAAGAGTTTGAATTTTTAGGTTTCACTGTGTTTTCTCCTATATAGATAGATGTGTTGGGAACTCTAAATGAAACACGGTTTGTGCTAGCTATTTGAAAATTGACAAAATAATGTAGATTTTTGGTTCTGTCTCTATGGTTTGTTTTCTCTTGAAGCAGCCTTAACTATAGACTGCCTAAAGACATTTTCATTGGAAAGGTGTGCCAAGCGTCCAAAAGTACTGGTTTTCTGAAATCTCGGCAAACATTTTTTCACCCAATCTTGATGATTCTCTGTGGTAATGATCAGTTCACTAAGTCCCCTTGGCTGCCCAATTTTCACTATTCTAGGTTGAAGCGTTCGTTTCCAGTAAGAGTTTGAATTTTTAGGTTTCACTCTGTTTTCTCCTATATAGATAGATGTGTTGGGAACTCTAAAAGAAACACGGTTTTTGGTAGCTCTTTGAAAATTGAAAAAATAAAGTAGTTCTAAGTTCTGTCTCTAAGGTTTGTTTCCTCTTGAAGCAGCCCTAAGCAGAGACTGCCTAAAGACATTTTCATTGGAAAGGTGTGCCAAGCGTCCAAAAGTACTGGTTTTCTGAAATCTCGGCAAACATTTTTCCACCCAATCTTGATGATTCTCTGTGGTAATGATCAGTTTACTACGTCCACTTGGCTGCCCAATTTTCATTCTTCTAGGTTGAAGCGTTCGATTCCAGTAAGAGTTTGAATTTTTAGGTTTCACTCTGTTTTCTCGTATATAGATAGATGTGTTGGGAACTCTAAATGAACACGGTTTGTGCTAGCTCTTTGAAAATTGACAAAATAAAGTAGTTTTATGTTCTGTCTCTATGGATTGTTTCCTCTTGAAGAAGCCCTAACTTGAGACTGCCTAAAAACACTTTCATTAAAAAGGTGTGCCAAGCGTCCAAAGTACTGGTTTTCTGAAATCTCGGCAAACATTTTTCCACCCAATCTTGGTGATCCTCTGTGGTAATGATCAGTTCACTACGTCCACTTGGCTGCCCAATTTTCACTCTTCTAGGTTGAAGCGTTCGTTTCCAGGAAGAGTTTGAATTTTTAGGTTTCACTGTGTTTTCTCCTATATAGATAGATGTGTTGGGAACTCTAAATGAAACACGGTTTGTGCTAGCTCTTTGAAAATTGACAAAATAAAGCAGTTTTAGGTTCTGTCTCCATGGTTGGTTTCCTCTTGAAGCAGCCCTAACTAGAGACTGCCTAAGTACACTTTCATTGGAAAGGTGTGCCAAGCGTCCAAAGCACTGGTTTTCTGAAATCTCGGCAAACATTTTTTCACCCAATCTTGGTGATTCTCTATGGTAATGATCAGTTGACTAAGCCCACTTGGCTGCCCAATATTCACTCTTCTAGGTTGAAGCGTTCGTTTCCAGTAAGAGTTTGAATTTTTAGGTTTCACTCTGTTTTCCTCCTATATAGATAGATGTGTTGGGAACTCTAAATGAATCATGGTTTGTGCTAGCTCTTTGAAAATGACAAAATAAAGTAGTTTTAGGTTCTGTCTCTAGGGTTTGTTTCCTCTTCAAGCAGCCTAACTGGAGACTGCCTAAATACACTTTCATTGGAAAACGTGTGCCAAGCGTCCAAAAGTACTGGTTTTCTGAAATCTCGGCAAACGTTTTTTTCACCCAATCTGGATGATTCTCTGTGGTAGTGATCAGTTCACTAAGTCAACTTGGCTTCCCAATTTTCACTCTTCTAGGTTGAAGCGTTCGTTTCCAGTAATACTTTCAGTTTTTAGGTTTCACTGTGTTTTCTCCTATATAGATAGATGTGTTGGGAACTCTAGATGAAACACGGTTTGTGCTAGCTCTTTGAAAATTGACAAAATAAAGTAGTTCTAAGTTCTGTCTCTATGGTTTGTTTCCTCTTGAAGCAGTCTAACTAGAGACTGCCTAAATACACTTTCATTGGAAAGGTGTGCCAAGCGTCCAAAAGTACTGGTTTTCTGAAATCTCGGCAAAAATTTTTTTCACCCAATATTGATGATTCTCTGTGGTAATGATCAGTTCACTACGTCCACTTGGCTGCCCAATTTTCACTCTTCTAGGTTGAAGCGTTCGTTTCCAGTAAGAGATTGAATTTTTAGGTTTCACTGTGTTTTCTCCAATATAGATAGATGTGTTGGGAACTCTAAATGAAACACGGTTTGTGCTAGCTCTTTGAAAATTGACAAAATAAAGTAGTTCTAAGTTCTGTCTCTATGGTTTGTTTCCTCTTGAAGCAGCCCTAAGCAGAGACTGCCTAAAGACATTTTCATTGGAAAGGTGTGCCAAGCGTCCAAAGTACTGGTTTTCTGAAATCTCGGCAAACATTTTTCCACCCAATCTTAATGATTCTCTGTGGTAATGATCAGTTCACTACATCCACTTGGCTGCCCAATTTTCACTCTTCTAGGTTGAAGCGTTCGATTCCAGTAAGAGTTTGAATTTTTAGGTTTCACTCTGTTTTCTCGTATATAGATAGATGTGTTGGGAACTCTAAATGAAACACGGTTTGTGCTAGATCTTTGAAAATTGACAAAATAAAGTAGTTTTAGGTTCTGTCTCCATGGTTTGTTTCCTCTTGAAGCAGCCCTAACTAGAGACTGCCTAAGTACACTTTCATTGGAAAGGTGTGCCAAGCGTCCAAAAGCACTGGTTTTCTGAAATCTCGGCAAACATTTTTTCACCCAATCTTGGTGATTCTCTATGGTAATGATCAGTTCACTAAGTCGACATGGCTGCCCAATATTCACTCTTCTAGGTTGAACCGTTCGTTTCCAGTAAGAGTTTGAATTTTTAGGTTTCACTCTGTTTTCTCCTATATAGATTGATGTGTTGGGAACTCTAAATGAATCACGGTTTGTGCTAGCTCTTTGAAAATTGACAAAATAAAGTAGTTTTAGGTTCTGTCTCTATGGTTTGTTTCCTCTTCAAGCAGCCCTAACTGGAGACTGCCTAAATACACTTTCATTGGAAACTTGTGCCAAGCGTCCAAAAGTACTGGTTTTCTGAAATCTCGGCAAACATTTTTTCACCCAATCTGGATGATTCTCTGTGGTAGTGATCAGTTCACTAAGTCAACTTGGCTTCCCAATTTTCACTCTTCTAGGTTGAAGCGTTCATTTCCAGTAAGAGTTTGAATTTTTTGGTTTCACTGTGTTTTCTCCTATATAGATAGATGTGTTTGGAACTCTAAATGAAACACGGTTTGTGCTAGCTCTTTGAAAATTGACAAAATAAAGTAGATTTAGGTTCTGTCTCTATGGTTTGTTTTCTCTTGAAGCAGCCCTAACTAGATACTGCCTAAATACACTTTCTTTGGAAACGTGAGCCAAGCGTCCAAAATTACTGGTTTTCTGAAATCTCGGCAAACATTTTTTCACCCAATCTTGATGAGACATTGTGGTAATGATCAGTTCACTAAGCCCACATGGCTGCCAAATTTTCAATATTCTAGGTTGAAGCGTTCGTTTCCACTCATAGTTTGAATTTTTAGGTTTCACTCTGTTTTCTCCTATATAGATAGATGTGTTGGGAACTCTAAATGAAACACGGTTTGTGCTAGCTCTTTGAAAATTGACAAAATAAAGTAGTTCTAAGTTCTGTCTCTATGGTTTGTTTCCTCTTGAAGCAGCCCTAACTAGAGACTGCCTAAATACACTTTCATTGGAAAGGTGTGCCAAGCGTCCAAAAGTACTGGTTTTCTGAAAACTCGGCAAACATTTTTTTCACCCAATCTTGATGATTCTCTGTGGTAGTGATCAGTTAACTAAGTCCACTTGGCTGCCCAATTTTCACTCTTCTAGGTTGAAGCGTTCGATTCCAGTAAGAGTTTGAATTTTTAGGGTTCACTCTGTTTTCTTCTATATACATAGATGTGTTGGGAACTCTAAATGAAACACGGTTTGTGCTAGCTCTTTGAAAATTGACAAAATAAAGTAGATTTAGGTTCTGTCTCTATGGTTTGTTTCCTCTTGAAGCAGCCCTAACTAGAGACTGCCTAAATACACTTTCATTGGAAACGTGTGCCAAGCGTCCAAAAGTACTGGTTTTCTGAAATCTCGGCAAACATTTTTTCACCCAATCTTGATGATTCTCTGTGGTAATGATCAGTTCACTAAGTCCCCTTGTCTGCCCAATTTTCACTCTTCTAGGTTGAAGCGTTCGTTTCCAGTAAGAGTTTGAATTTTTAGGTTTCACTCTGTTTTCTCCTATATAGATAGATGTGTTGGGAACTCTAAATGAAACACGGTTTGTGCTAGCTCTTTGAAAATTGACAAAATAAAGTAGTTCTAGGTTCTGTCTCTAAGGTTTGTTTCCTCTTGAAGCAGCCCTAAGCAGAGACTGCCTAAAGACATTTTCATTGGAAAGGTGTGCCAAGCGCCCAAAAGTACTGGTTTTCTGAAATCTCGGCAAACATTTTTCCACCCAATCTTGATGATTCTCTGTGGTAATGATCAGTTCACTACGTCCACTTGGCTGCCCAATTTTCACTCTTCCAGGTTGAAGCGTTCGTTTCCAGTAAGAGTTTGAATTTTTAGGTTTCACTGTGTTTTCTCCTATATAGATAGATGTGTTGGGAACTCTAAATGAAACACGGTTTGTGCTAGCTCTTTGAAAATTGACAAAATAAAGTAGTTTTAGGTTCTGTCTCCATTGTTTGTTTCCTCTTGAAGCAGCCCTAACTAGAGACTGCCTAAATACACTTTCATTGGAAACGTGTGCCAAGCGTCCAAAATTACTGGTTTTCTGAAATCTCGGCAAACATTTTTTCACCCAATCTTGATGATTCTCTGTGGTAATGATCAGTTCACTAAGTCCACTTGCCCGCCCAATTTTCACTCTACTAGGTTGAAGCATTCGTTTCCCGTAAGATTTTGAATTTTTAGGTTTCACTCTGTTTTCTCCTATATAGATAGATGTGTTGGGAACTCTAAATGAAACACGGTTTGTGCTAGCTTTTTGAAAATTGACAAAATAAAGTAGTTCTAAGTTCTGTCTCTAAGGTTTGTTTCCTCTTGAAGCAGCCCTAAGCAGAGACTGCCTAAAGACATTTTCATTGGAAAGGTGAGCCAAGTGTCCAAAAGTACTGGTTTTCTGAAATCTCGGCAAACCTTTTTTCACCCAATCTTGATGAGACATTGTGGTAATGATCAGTTCACTAAGCCCACTAGGCTGCCCAATTTTCACTCTTCTAGGTTGAAGCGTTCGTTTCCACTAATGGTTTGAATTTTTAGGTTTCTCTCTGTTTTCTCCTATATAGATAGATGTGTTGGGAACTCTAAATGAAACACGGTTTGTGCTAGCTCTTTGAAAATTGACAAAATAAAGTAGTTCTAAGTTCTGTCTCTATGGTTTGTTTCCTCTTGAAGCAGCCCTAACTAGAGACTGCCTAAATACACTTTCATTGGAAACGTGTGCCAAGCGTCCAAAAGTACTGGTTTTCTGAAATCTCGGCAAACATTTTTTCACCCAAACTTGATGATTCTCTGTGGTAATGATCAGTTCACTAAGTCCACTTGGCTTCCCAATTTTCACTCTTCTAGGTTGAAGCGTTCGTTTCTAGTAAGAGTTTGAATTCTTAGGTTTCACTCTGTTTTCTCCTATATAGATAGATGTGTTGGGAACTCTAAATGAAAAACGGTTTGTGCTAGATCTTTGAAAATTGAAAAAATAAAGTAGTTTTATGTTCTGTCTCTATGGATTGTTTCCTCTTGAAGAAGCCCTAACTAGAGACTGCCTAAAAACACTTTCATTAAAAAGGTGTGCCAAGCGTCCAAAAGTACTGGTTTTCTGAAATCTCGGCAAACATTTTTCCACCCAATCTTGATGATTCTCTGTGGTAATGATCAGTTCACTAAGTCCACTTGGCTGCCCAATTTTCACTCTTCTAGGTTGAAGCGTTCGTTTCCAGGAAGAGTTTGAATTTTTAGGTTTCACTGTGTTTCCTCCTATATAGATAGATGTGTTGGGAACTCTAAATGAAACACGGTTTGTGCTAGCTCTTTGAAAATTGACAAAATAAAGTAGTTTTAGGTTCTGTCTCGATGGTTTGTTTCCTCTTGAAGCAGCCCTAACTAGATACTGCCTAAATACACTTTCATTGGAAACGTGAGCCAAGCGTCCAAAATTACTGGTTTTCTGAAATCTCGGCAAACATTTTTCACCCAATCTTTATGATTCTCTGTGGTAATGATCAGTTCACTAAGTCCCCTTGTCTGCCCAATTTTCACTCTTCTAGGTTGAAGCGTTCGTTTCCAGTAAGAGTTTGAATTTTTAGGTTTCACTGTGTTTTCTCCTATATAGATAGATGTGTTGGGAACTCTAAATGAAACACGGTTTGTGCTAGCTCTTTGAAAATTGACAAAATAAAGTAGTTCTAGGTTCTGTCTCTAAGGTTTGTTTCCTCTTGAAGCAGCCCTAAGCAGAGACTGCCTAAAGACATTTTCATTGGAAAGGTGTGCCAAGCGCCCAAAAGTACTGGTTTTCTGAAATCTCGGCAAACATTTTTCCACCCAATCTTGATGATTCTCTGTGGTAATGATCAGTTCACTACGTCCACTTGGCTGCCCAATTTTCACTCTTCCAGGTTGAAGCGTTCGTTTCCAGTAAGAGTTTGAATTTTTAGGTTTCACTGTGTTTTCTCCTATATAGATAGATGTGTTGGGAACTCTAAATGAAACACGGTTTGTGCTAGCTATTTGAAAATTAACAAAATAAAGTAGTTTTAGGTTCTGTCTCCATGGTTTGTTTCCTCTTGAAGCAGCCCTAACTAGAGACTGCCTAAATCCACTTTCATTGGAATCCTGTGCCAAGCGTCCAAAATTACTGGTTTTCTGAAATCTCGGCAAACATTTTTTCACCCAATCTTGATGATTCTCTGTGGTAATGATCAGTTCACTAAGTCCACTTGGCCGCCCAATTTTCACTCTACTAGGTTGAAGCATTCGTTTCCCGTAGGATTTTGAATTTTTAGGTTTCACTCTGTTTTCTCCTATATAGATAGATGTGTTGGTAACTCTAAATGAAACACGGTTTGTGCTAGCTTTTTGAAAATTGACAAAATAAAGTAGTTCTAAGTTCTGTCTCTAAGGTTTGTTTCCTCTTGAAGCAGCCCTGGCAGAGACTGCCTAAAGACATTTTCATTGGAAAGGTGTGCCAAGTGTCCAAAAGTACTGGTTTTCTAAAATCTCGGGAAACCTTTTTTCACCCAATCTTGATGAGACATTGTGGTAATGATCAGTTCACTAAGCCCACTAGGCTGCCCAATTTTCACTCTTCTAGGTTGAAGCGTTCGTTTCCACTAATGGTTTGAATTTTTAGGTTTCACTCTGTTTTCTCCTGTATAGATAGATGTGTTGGGAACTCTAAATGAAACACGGTTTGTGCTACCTCTTTGAAAATTGACAAAATAAAGTAGTTCTAAGTTCTGTCTCTATGGTTTGTTTCCTCTTGAAGCAGCCCTAACTAGAGACTGCCTAAATACACTTTCATTGGAAAGGTGTGCCAAGCGTCCAAAAGTACTGGTTTTCTGAAATCTCGGCAAAATTTTTTTCACCCAATCTTGATGATTCTCTGTGGTAGTGATCAGTTCACTAAGTCCACTTGGCTGCCCAATTTTCACTCTTCTAGGTTGAAGCGTTCAATTCCAGTAATAGTTTGAATTTTTAGGTTTCACTCTGTTTTCTCCTATATAGATAGATGTGTTGGGAACTCTAAATGAAACACGGTTTGTGCTAGATCTTTGAAAATTGACAAAATAAAGTAGATTTAGGTTCTGTCTCTATGGTTTGTTTTCTCTTGAAGCAGCCCTAACTAGAGACTGCCTAAATACACTTTCATTGGAAACGTGTGCCAAGCGTCGAAAATTACTGGTTTTCTGAAATCTCGGCAAACTTTTTTCACCCAATCTTGATGATTCTCTGTGGTAGTGATCAGTTCACTACGTCCACTTGGCTGCCCAATTTTCACTCTTCTAGGTTGAAGCGTTCGTTTCCAGGAAGAGTTTGAATTTTTAGGTTTCACTGTGTTTTCTCCTATATAGATAGATGTGTTGGGAACTCTAAATGAAACACGGTTTGTGCTAGCTCTTTGAAAATTGACAAAATAAAGTAGTTCTAGGTTCTGTCTTTAAGGTTTGTTTCCTCTTGAAGCAGCACTAAGCAGAGACTGCCTAAAGACATTTTCATTGGAAAGTTGTGCCAAGCGTCCTAAAGTACTGGTTTTCTGAAATCTCGGCAAATATTTTTTCACCCAATCTTGATGATTCTCTGTGGTAATGATCAGTTCACTAAGTCCACTTGGCCGCCCAATTTTCACTCTTCTAGGTTGAAGCGTTCGTTTCCCGTAAGATTTTGAATTTTTAGGTTTCACTCTGTTTTCTCCTATATAGATAGATGTGTTGGGAACTCTAAATGAAACACGGTTTGTGCTAGCTTCTTGAAAATTGACAAAATAACGTAGTTCTAAGTTCTGTCTCTAAGATTTGTTTCATTTTGAAGCAGCCCTAAGCAGAGACTGCCTAAACACATTTTCATTGGAAAGGTGTGCCAAGTGTCCAAAAGTACTGGGTTTCTGAAATCTCGGCAAACCTTTTTTCACCCAATCTTGATGAGACATTGTGGTAATGATCAGTTCACTAAGTCCACTTGGCTGCCCAAATTTCACTCTTCTAGGTTGAAGCGTTCGTTTCCAGTAAGAGTTTGAATTTTTAGGTTTCACTGTGTTTTCTCCTATATAGATAGGTGTGTTGGGAACTCTAAATGAAACACGGTTTGTGCTAGCTCTTTGAAAATTGACAAAATAAAGTAGATTTAGGTTCTGTCTCTATGGTTTGTTTTCTCTTGAAGCAGCCCTACCTAGATACTGCCTAAATACACTTTCATTGGAAAGGTGTGCCAAGCGTCCAAAAGTACTGGTTTTCTGAAATCTCGGCAAAATTTTTTTCACCCAATCTTGATGATTCTCTGTGGTAGTGATCAGTTCACTAAGTCCACTTGGCTGCCCAATTTTCACTCTTCTAGGTTGAAGCGTTCGATTCCAGTAAGAGTTTGAATTTTTAGGTTTCACTCTGTTTTCTCCTATATAGATAGATGTGTTGGGAACTCTAAATGAAACACGGTTTGTGCTAGCTCTTTGAAAATTGACAAAAAAGAGTAGTTCTAAGTTCTGTCTCTATGTTTTGTTTCCTCTTGAAGCAGCCCTAACTAGAGACTGCCTAAATACACTTTCATTGGAAAGGTGTGCCAAGCGTCCAAAAGTAGTGGTTTTCTGAAATCTCGGCCAATTTTTTTTCAACCAATCTTGAAGATTCTCTGTGGTAGTGATCAGTTCACTAAGTCCACTTGGCTGCCCAATTTTCACTATTCTAGGTTGAAGCGTTCGATTCCAGTAATAGTTTGAATTTTTAGGTTTCACTCTGTTTTCTCCTATATAGATAGATGTGTTGGGAACTCTAAATGAAACACGGTTTGTGCTAGCTCTTTGAAAATTGACAAAATAAAGTAGTTTTATGTTCTGTCTCTATGGACTGTTGCCTCTTGAAGAAGCCCTAACTAGAGACTGCCTAAAAACACTTTCATTAAAAAGGTGTGCCAGGCGTCCAAAAGTACTGGTTTTCTGAAATCTCGGCAAACATTTTTCCACCCAATCTTGATGATTCTCTGTGGTAATGATCAGTTCACTAAGTCCACTTGGCTGCCCAATTTTCACTCTTCTAGGTTGAAGCGTTCGTTTCCAGTAAGAGTTTGAATTTTTAGGTTTCACTGTGTTTTCTCCTATATAGATAGATGTGTTGGGAACTCTAAATGAAACACGGTTTGTGCAAATTGACAAAATAAAGTAGTTCTAAGTTCTGTCTCTAAGGTTTGTTTCCTCTTGAAGCAGCCTTAAGCAGAGACTGCCTAAAGACATTTTAATTGGAAAGGTGTGCCAAGCGTCCAAAAGTACTGGTTTTCTGAAATCTCGGCATACCTTTTTTCACCGAATCTTGATGAGACATTGTGGTAATGATCAGTTCACTAAGCCCACTTGGCTGCCCAATTTTCACTCTTCTAGGTTGAAGCGTTCGTTTCCACTAATAGTTTGAATTTTTATCTTTCACTCTGTTTTCTCCTATATAGATAGATGTGTTGGGAACTCTAAATGAAACACGGTTTGTGCTAGGTCTTTGAAAATTGACAAAATAAAGTAGTTCTAAGTTCTGTCTCTAGGGTTTGTTTCCTCTTGAAGCAGCCCTAACTAGAGACTGCCTAAATACACTTTCATTGGAAAGGTGTGCCAAGCATCGAAAAGCACTGGTTTTCTGAAATCTCTTCAAACATTTTTCCACCCAATCTTGATGATTCTCTGCGGTAATGATCAGTTCACTAAGTCCACTTGGCTGCCCAATTTTCACTCTTCTAGGTTGAAGCGTTCGTTCCCAGTAAGAGTTTGAATTTTTAGGTTTCACTGTGTTTTCTCCTATATAGATAGATGTGTTGGGAACTCTAAATGAAACACGGTTTGTGCTAGCTCTTTGAAAATTGACAAAATAAAGTAGTTCTAAGTTCTGTCTCTAAGGTTTGTTTCCTCTTGAAGCAGCCCTAAGCAGAGACTGCCTAAAGACATTTTAATTGGAAAGGTGTGCCAAGCGTCCAAAAGTACTGGTTTTCTGAAATCTCGGCAAACATTTTTCCACCCAATCTAAATGATTCTCTGTGGTAATGATCAGTTCACTACGTCCACTTGGCTGCCCAATTTTCACTCTTCTAGGTTGAAGCGTTCGTTTCCAATAAGAGTTTGAATTTTTAGGTTTCACTCTGTTTTTTCCTATATAGATAGATGTGTTGGGAACTCTAAATGAAACACGGTTTGTGCTAGCTCAATGAAAATTGACGAAATAAAGTAGTTTTAGGTTCTGTCTCTATGGTTTGTTTCCTCTTGAAGCAGCCCTAACTGGAGATTGCCTAAATACACTTTCATTGGAAACGTGTGCCAAGCGTCCAAAAGTACTGGTTTTCTGAAATCTCGGCAAACATTTTTTCACCCAATCTGGATGATTCAATGTGGTAGTGATCAGTTCACTAAGTCAACGTGGCTTCCCAATTTTCACTCTTCTAGGTTGAAGCGTTCGTTTCCAGTAATAGTTTGAATTTTTATGTTTCACTGTGTTTTCTCCTATATAGATAGATGTGTTTGGAACTCTAAATGAAACACGGTTTGTGCTAGCTCTTTGAAAATTGACAAAATAAAGTAGAATTAGGTTCTGTCTCTATGGTTGGTTTTCTTTTGAAGCAGCCCTAACTAGAGACTGCCTAAATACACTTTCATTGGAAACGTGTGCCAAGCGTCCAAAATTACTGGTTTTCTGAAATCTCGGCAAACATTTTTTCACCCAATCTTGATGATTCTCTGTGGTAATGATCAGTTCACTAAGTTCACTTGGCCGCCGAATTTTCACTCTTCTAGGTTGAAGCGTTCATTTCCAGTAAGAGTTTGAATTTTTAGGTTTCACTCTGTTTTCTCCTATATAGATAGATGTGTTGGGAACTCTAAATGAAACACGGTTTGTGCTAGATCTTTGAAAATTGACAAAATAAAGTAGTTTTGTGTTCTGTCTCTATGGATTATTTCCTCTTGAAAAAGCCCTAACTAGAGACTGCCTAAAAACACTTTAATTAAAAAGGTGTGCCAAGCATCCAAAAGTACTGGTTTTCTGAAATCTCGGCAAACATTTTTCCACCCAATCTTGATGATTCTCTGTGGTAATGATCAGTTCACTAAGCCAACTTTGCTGCCCAATTTTCACTCTTCTAGGTTGAAGCGTTCGATTCCAGTAAGAGTTTGAATTTTTAGGTTTCACTCTGTTTTCTCCTATATAGATAGATGTGTTGGGAACTCTAAATGAAACACGGTTTCTGCTAGCTCTTTGAAAATTGACAAAATAAAGTAGTTTTATGTTCTGTCTCTATGGATTGTTTCCTCTTGAAGAAGCCCTAACTAGGGACTGCCTAAAAACACTTTCATTAAAAAGGTGTGCCAAGCGTCCAAAAGTACTGGTTTTCTGAAATCTCGGCAAACATTTTTCCACCCAAACTTGATGATTCTCTGTGGTAGTGATAAGTTCACTAAGTCCACTTGGCTACCCAATTTTCACTCTTCTAGGTTGAAGCATTCGTTTCCAGTAAGAGTTTGAATTTTTAGGTTTCACTGTGTTTTCTCCTATATAGATAGATGTGTTTGGAACTCTAAATGAAACACGGTTTGTGCTAGCTCTTTGAAAATTGACAAAAAAAGTAGATTTAGGTTCTGTCTCTATGGTTTGTTTCCTCTTGAAGCAGCCCTAACTAGAGACTGCCTAAATACACTTTCATTGGAAACGCGTGCCAAGCGTCCAAAAGTACTGGTTTTCTGAAATCTCGGCAAACATTTTTTCACCCAAACTTGATGATTCTCTGTGGTAATGATCAGTTCACTAAGTCCACTTGGCTGCCCAATTTTCACTCTTCTAGGTTGAAGCGTTCGTTTCCAGTAAGAGTTTGAAATTTTAGGTTTCACTGTGTTTTCTCCTATATAGATAGATGTGTTGGGAACTCTAAATGAATCACGGTTTGTGCTAGCTCTTTGAAAATTGACAAAATTAATTAGTTTTAGGTTCTGTCTCCATGGTTTGTTTCCTCTTGAAGCAGCCCTAACTAGAGATTGCCTAAAAACACTTTCATTGGAAACGTGTGCCAAGCGTCCAAAATTACTGGTTTTCTGAAATCTCGGCAAACATTTTTTCACCCAATCTTGATGATTCTCTGTGGTAATAATCAGTACACTAAGTCCACTTGGCCACCCAATTTTCACTCTTCTAGGTTGAAGCGTTCGTTTCCCGTAAGATTTTGAATTTTTAGGTTTCACTCTGTTTTCTCCTATATAGATAGATGTGTTGGGAACTCTAAATGAAACACGGTTTGTGCTAGGTTTTTGAAAATTGACAAAATAAAGTAGTTCTAAGTTCTGTCTCTAAATTTGTTTCCTCTTGAAGCAGCCCTAAGCAGAGACTGTCTAAAGACATTTTCATTGGAAAGGTGTGCCAAGCGTCCAAAAGTACTGGTTTTCTGAAATCTCGGCAAACATTTTTCCACCCAATCTGGATGATTCTCTGTGGTAATGATCAGTTCACTACATCCACTTGGCTGCCCAATTTTCACTCTTCTAGGTTGAAGCGTTCGTTTCCAGTAAGAGTTTGAATTTTTAGGTTTCACTGTGTTTTCTCCTATATAGATAGATGTGTTTGGAACTCTAAATGAAACACGGTTTGTGCTAGCTCTTTGAAAATTGACAAAATAAAGTAGATTTAGGTTGTGTCTCTATGGTTTGTTTTCTCTTGAAGCAGCCCTAACTAGAGACTGCCTAAATACACTTTCATTGGAAACGTGTGCCAGGGTCCAAAATTACTGGTTTTCTGAAATCTCGGCAAACATTTTTTCACCCAATCTTGATGATTCTCTGTGGTAATGATCAGTTCACTAAGCCCACTTGGCTGCCAAATTTTCACTATTCTAGGTTGAAGCGTTCGTTTCCACTAATAGTTTGAATTTTTAGGTTTCACTCTGTTTTCTCCTATATAGATAGATGTGTTGGGAACTCTAAATGAAACACGGTTTGTGCTAGCTCTTTGAAAATTGACAAAATAAAGTAGTTTTAGGTTCTGTCTCTATGGTTTGTTTCCTCTTGAAGCAGCCCTAACTAGAGACTGCCTAAATACACTTTCATTGGAAAGGTGTGCCAAGCGTCCAAAAGCACTGGTTTTCTGAAATCTCGGCAAAATTTTTTTCCCCCAATCTTGATGATTCTCTGTGTTAGTGATCAGTTCACATATCCACTTGGCTGCCCAATTTTCACTCTTCTAGGTTGAAGCGTTCGATTCCAGTAAGAGTTTGAATTTTCAGGGTTCACTCTGTTTTCTCCAATATACATAGATGTGTTGGGAACTCTAAATGAAACACGGTTTGTGCTAGCTCTTTGAAAATTGACAAAATAAAGTAGATTTAGGTTCTGTCTCTATGGTTTGTTTTCTCTTGAAGCAGCCCTAACTAGAGACTGCCTAAATACACTTTCATTGGAAACGTGTGCCTAGCGTCCAAAATTACTGGTTTTCTGAAATCTCGGCAAACATTTTTTCACCCAATCTTGATGATTCTCTGTGGTAATGATCAGTTCACTAAGTCCACTTGGCTGCCCAATTTTCACTCTTCTAGGTTGAAGCGTTCGTTTCCAGTAAGAGTTTGAATTTTTAGGTTTCACTCTGTTTTGTCCTATTTAGATAGATGTGTTTGGAACTCTGAATGAAACATGGTTTTTGCTAGCTCTTTGAAAATTGACAAAATAAAGTAGATTTAGTTTCTGTCTCTATGGTTTGTTTTCTCTTGAAGCAGCCCTAACTAGAGACTGCCTAAATACACTTTCATTGGAAACGTGTGCCTAGCGTCCAAAAGTACTGGTTTTCTGAAATCTCGGCAAACATTTTTTCACCCAATATTGATGATTCTCTGTGGTAATGATCAGTTCACTAAGCCCACTTGGCTGCCCAATATTCACTCTTCTAGGTTGAAGCGTTCGTTTCCAGTAAGAGTTTGAATTTTTAGGTTTCACTCTGTTTTCTCCTTTATAGATAGACGTGTTGGGAACTCTAAATGAAACACGGTTTGTGCTAGCTCTTTGAAAATTGACAAAATAAAGTAGTTTTAGGTTCTGTCTCTATGGTTTGTTTCCTCTTCAAGCAGCCCTAACTGGAGACTGCCTAAATACACTTTCATTGGAAACGTGTGAAAAGCGTCCAAAAGTACTCGTTTTCTGATATCTCGGCAAACATTTTTTTAACCCAATCTGGATGATTCTCTGTGGTAGTGATCAGTTCACTAAGTCCACTTGGCTGCCCAATTTTCACTCTTCTAGGTTGAAGCGTTCGATTCCAGTAAGAGTTTGAATTTTTAGGGTTCACTCTGTTTTCTCCAATATACATAGATGTTTTGGGAACTCTAAATGAAACACGGTTTGTGCTAGCTCTTTGAATATTGACAAAATAAAGTAGATTTAAGTTCTGTCTCTATGGTTGGTTTTCTCTTGAAGCAGCCCTAACTAGAGACTGCCTAAATACACTTTCATTGGAAACGTCTGCCTAGCGTCCAAAATTACTGGTTTTCTGATATCTCGGCAAATATTTTTTCACCCAATCTTGATGATTCTCTGTGGTAATGATCAGTTCACTAAGTCCACTTGGCCGTCCAATTTTCACTCTTCTAGGTTGAAGCATTCGTTTCCAGTAAGAGTTTGCATTTTTAGGTTTCACTCTGTTTTCTCCTATATAGATAGATGTGTTGGGAACTCTAAATGAAACACGGTTTGTGCTAGCTCTTTGAAAATTGACAAAATAAAGTAGTTCTAAGTTCTGTCTCTAAATTTGTTTCCTCTTGAAGCAGCCCTAAGCAGAGACTGTCTAAAGACATTTTCATTGGAAAGGTGTGCCAAGCGTCCAAAAGTACTGGTTTTCTGAAATCTCGGCAAACATTTTTCCACCCAATCTGGATGATTCTCTGTGGTAATGATCAGTTCACTACATCCACTTGGCTGCCCAATTTTCACTCTTCTAGGTTGAAGCGTTCGTTTCCAGTAAGAGTTTGAATTTTTAGGTTTCACTGTGTTTTCTCCTATATAGATAGATGTGTTTGGAACTCTAAATGAAACACGGTTTGTGCTAGCTCTTTGAAAATTGACAAAATAAAGTAGATTTAGGTTGTGTCTCTATGGTTTGTTTTCTCTTGAAGCAGCCCTAACTAGAGACTGCCTAAATACACTTTCATTGGAAACGTGTGCCAAGCGTCCAAAATTACTGGTTTTCTGAAATCTCGGCAAACATTTTTTCACCCAATCTTGATGATTCTCTGTGGTAATGATCAGTTCACTAAGCCCACTTCGCTGCCCAATATTCACTCTTCTAGGTTGAATCGTTCGTTTCCAGTAAGAGTTTGAATTGTTAGGTTTCACTCTGTTTTCTCATATATAGATAGATGTGTTGGGAACTCTAAATGAAACACGGTTTGTGCTAGCTCTTTGAAAATTGACAAAATAAAGTAGTTTTAGGTTCTGTCTCTATGGTTTGTTTCCTCTTGAAGCAGCCCTAACTAGAGACTGCCTAAGTACACTTTCATTGGAAAGGTGTGCCAAGCGTCAAAAAGCACTGGTTTTCTGAAATCTCGGCAAAATTTTTTTCCCCCAATCTTGATGATTCTCTGTGGTAGTGATCAGTTCACATATCCACTTGGCTGCCCAATTTTCACTCTTCTAGGTTGAAGCGTTCGATTCCAGTAAGAGTTTGAATTTTCAGGGTTCACTCTGTTTTCTCCAATATACATAGATGTGTTGGGAACTCTAAATGAAACACGGTTTGTGCTAGCTCTTTGAAAATTGACAAAATAAAGTAGTTTTAGGTTCTGTCTCCATGGTTTGTTTCCTCTTGAAGCAGCCCTAACTAGAGACTGCCTAAGTACACTTTCATTGGAAAGGTGTGCCAAGCGTCCAAAAGCACTGGTTTTCTGAAATCTCGGCAAACATTTTTTCACCCAATCTTGATGATTCTCTATGGTAATGATCAGTTCACTAAGCCCACTTGGCTGCCCAATATTCACTCTTCTGGGTTGAAGCGTTGGTTTCCAGTAAGAGTTTGAATTTTTAGGTTTCACTCTGTTTTCTCCTATATAGATAGATGTGTTGGGAACTCTAAATGAAACACGGTTTGTGCTAGCTCTTTGAAAATTGACAAAATAAAGTAGATTTAGGTTCTGTCTCTATGGTTTGTTTTCTCTTGAAGCAGCCCTAACTAGAGACTGCCTAAATACACTTTCATTGGAAACGTGTGCCTAGCGTCCAAAATTACTGGTTTTCTGAAATCTCGGCAAACATTTTTTCACCCAATCTTGATGATTCTCTGTGGTAATGATCAGTTCACTAAGTCCACTTGGCTGCCCAAATTTCACTCTTCTAGGTTGAAGCGTTCGTTTCCAGTAAGAGTTTGAATTTTTAGGTTTCACTCTGTTTTCTCCTATATAGATAGATGTGTTTGGAACTCTGAATGAAACATGGTTTTTGCTAGCTCTTTGAAAATTGACAAAATAAAGTAGATTTAGTTTCTGTCTCTATGGTTTGTTTTCTCTTGAAGCAGCCCTAACTAGAGACTGCCTAAATACACTTTCATTGGAAACGTGTGCCTAGCGTCCAAAAGTACTGGTTTTCTGAAATCTCGGCAAACATTTTTTCACCCAATATTGATGATTCTCTGTGGTAATGATCAGTTCACTAAGCCTACTTGGCTGCCCAATATTCACTCTTCAAGGTTGAAGCGTTCGTTTCCAGTAAGAGTTTGAATTTTTAGGTTTCACTCTGTTTTCTTCTTTATAGATAGACGTGTTGGGAACTCTAAATGAAACACGGTTTGTGCTAGCTCTTTGAAAATTGACAAAATAAAGTAGTTTTAGGTTCTGTCTCTATGGTTTGTTTCCTCTTCAAGCAGCCCTAACTGGAGACTGCCTAAATACACTTTCATTGGAAACGTGTGCCAAGCGTCCAAAAGTACTCGTTTTCTGAAATCTCGGCAAACATTTTTTTAACCCAATCTGGATGATTCTCTGTGGTAGTGATCAGTTCACTAAGTCCACTTGGCTGCCCAATTTTCACTCTTCTAGGTTGAAGCGTTCGATTCCAGTAAGAGTTTGAATTTTTAGGGTTCACTCTGTTTTCTCCAATATACATAGATGTTTTGGGAACTCTAAATGAAACACGGTTTGTGCTAGCTCTTTGAATATTGACAAAATAAAGTAGATTTAAGTTCTGTCTCTATGGTTGGTTTTCTCTTGAAGCAGCCCTAACTAGAGACTGCCTAAATACACTTTCATTGGAAACGTCTGCCTAGCGTCCAAAATTACTGGTTTTCTGAAATCTCGGCAAAATTTTCTTCACCCATTCTTGGTGATTCTCTGTGGTAGTGATCAGTTCACTAAGTCCACTTGGCTGCCCAATTTTCACTCTTCTAGGTTGAAGCGTTCGATTCCAGTAAGAGTTTGAATTTTTAGGTTTCACTCTGTTTTCTCCTATATAGATAGATGTGTTGGGAACTCTAAATGAAACACGGTTTGTGCTAGCTCTTTGAAAATTGACATAATAAAGTAGATTTAGGTTCTGTCTCTATCGTTTGTTTCCTCTTCAAGCAGCCCTAACTGGAGACTGCCTAAATACACTTTCATTGGAAACGTGTGCCAAGCGTCTAAAAGTACTGGTTTTCTGAAATCTCGGCAAACATTTTTTCACCCAATCTTGATGATTCTCTGTGGTAATGATCAGTTCACTAAGTCCCCTTGGCTGCCCAATTTTCACTCTTCTAGGTTGAAGCGTTCGTTTCCAGTAAGAGTTTGAATGTTTAGGTTTCACTGTGTTTGCTCCTATATAGATAGATGTGTTTGGAACTCTAAATGAAACACGGTTTGTGCTAGCTCTTTGAAAATTGACAAAATAAAGTAGAATTAGCTTCTGTCTCTATGGTTTGTTTTCTCTTGAAGCAGCCCTAACTAGAGACTGCCTAAATCCACTTTCATTGGAAAGGTGTGCCAAGCGTCCAAAAGTACTGGTTTTCTGAAATCTCGGCAAACATTTTCTCACCCAATCTTGATGATTCTCTGTGGTAGTGATCAGTTCACTAAGCCCACTTGCTGCCCAATTTTCACTCTTCTAGGTTGAAGCGTTCGTTTCTAGTAAGAGTTTGAATTTTTAGGTTTCACTGTGTTTTCTCCTATATAGATAGATGTGTTTGGAACTCTAAATGAAACGCGGTTTGTGCTAGCTCCTTGAAAATTGACAGAATAAAGTAGATTTAGGTTCTGTCTCTATGGTTTTTTTCCTCTTCAAGCAGCCCTAACTGGAGAAAGCCTAAATACACTTTCATTGGAAACGTGTGACAAGCGTCCAAAATTACTGGTTTTCTGAAATCTCGGCAAACATTTTTTCACCCAATCTTGATGATTCTCTGTGGTAATGATCAGTTCACTAAGTAAAGTGGCCGCCCAGTTTTCACTCTTCTAGGTTGAAGCGTTCGATTCCAGTAAGAGTTTGAATTTTTAGGTTTCACTCTGTTTTCTCCTATATAGATAGATGTGTTGGGAACTCTAAATGAAACACGGTTTGTGCTAGATCTTTGAAAATTGACAAAATAAAGTAGTTTTATGTTCTGTCACTATGGATTGTTTCCTCTTGAAGAAGCCCTAACTAGAGACTGCCTAAAAACACTTTCATTAAAAAGGTGTGCCAAGCGTCCAAAAGTACTGGTTTTCTGCAATCTCGGCAAACATTTTTCAACCCAATCGTGATGATTCTCTGTGGTAATGATCAGTTCACTAAGTCCACTTGTCCGCCCAATTTTCACTCTTCTAGGTTGAAGCGTTCGTTTCCAGTAAGAGTTTGAATTTTTAGGTTTCACTCAGTTTTCTCCTATATAGATAGATGTGTGGGGAACTCTAAATGAAACACGGTTTGTGCTAGCTCTTTGAAAATTGACAAAATAAAGTAGATTTGGGTTCTGTCTCTATGGTTTGTTTCCTCTTGAAGCAGCCCTAACTAGAGACTGCCTAAATACACTTTCATTGGAAAGG